>NC_141780.1:10793778-10948112 GCF_054643075.1 Acanthaster planci | reverse complement strand
TTCCGCTGCGCATGCGTTGATCTCAGTCAGTACGCGGCACTAGCTCTGGAGCTATAGTGAGATCAGTGGTACGCGGTATACGCAGCCTAGCGGTACGGTACGCGTACGATATACATGTGTGAGTTGCAGTGGTAGTGATATTGGAGCTGGGAAAAATTCCACAACTTCCAGTGCTGGCAGTGGTTATCAGAGGGTAAAAGGTGAATATATTTTGTTCTGATTTCCGTTATGTAGCAGTCAAAAATATGTAGTTCATCCTTTTTCTTAGAATTCGTTGGAATCATGCAGTCTACATCTTTCTTTACACTGTCAATGGCCAGGCAGTGTGTCATGGCCGTGTCTGAAATTACAACGCGATCTTTGATTACAACATGGCCGAGGCGGCAGGCCTAGACCCGTAAACAGGGCCCGACGAATACTTCTCCGTCGTATACTGGGCCCTGTCCCGATTCATAGGGATTTCTTTCGAACAGTTTATCCGGGGTATCTGGGGGCATAACTAAACACCTACTTGATTTTATGAGCTGAAATTGCACCGTTACGGCTCCGGTATGTTCACTTCCAGCTTACCAGCTTAAGTTACAGTTACAGGGTAAAATTTCCGCTTGGTGGCTAATGAAAATGTTGCCTTTTTTGCCCTTTTCCTCTCTTGACAAATTGACTTGTTCATTACACAGACTGATTTTGGGTCATCTCGTACCCTGGGTTAACTTATACCCGGGTCACCTCGTACCCGGGTCAAGTCATACCCAAGTTAACTCGTACCCAAGTTTACTCGTACCCCCTTTCATTAGTCAGTACAAGTGATTGGATTTCAACAGATATTTTTTTTACTCAGAATTAGTTTCAGAATATAAGGCAGCACGAACATACCCTGTGATTGCCGGTGAAAACAACGGTAACGACTTAGTGATTTTTATTACGAGAAAATTTGTAAAAATATATTTCAAATAATTTTTAAATACTTTATTAAACATAAAAACCAAAAATTATTTATTTTTTATTCTTAGCAGGTAAAGCATATCTCTTTTTTGGAAAATGTGGTGGCCCTGAAAAGGGCCGTTTGGTTTGATAGTGGTTGCCCTGAAAAGGACCGTTTGGTTTGGTTGGCCTACAGTGCGGGACCATTCCGGTGCTGGCTTGGCTGCAGTTGCACTTCATAGAGCAGCAATAGAAATTGTGGATTCTCCTGAGACTACCCAAGCGGGAAGGTTGATAGCCAGCCCCCAAATAGCCCCTCTTTCAAATTTTATTGCAAAAAGAAGTTACTCAAAACATTTACAGTCATAAACAGCACGTCATTAATACATTTATTTTACTGGCCGGTGTGCCCCCCAGTCGTACAGTACTATCGCAAACTGTACTACAAAGTTTGTGATAGAACTGTACGGCTGGAAGCGCTCGGGTTAGTATTTTACCAATTTACAAAGAAAAGAAGTCACTGAAATTATTGCATGCCAAAAGCTGCAATTTCAGTTGTGTCTGTTTCCATTTTCTTCATGCTTATACTGCACGCTGTACTTATATTCAAGTTTGTTTTCCAACAACGTTCTCCCGCAGTGCTCAACGTCTGCAGCATAACCCGCTCTGATGTACAGTGTGACCATTGGCATAAAAACTTCACAGGATCCCACTAAAAAAAAGAGAAAAATATGGGGATGGCAGTAACAACTCAACAAATGATGTTCTTTCATATTCATTATCTTAATTTAATATTCCCAACAATACAAGTCAACAGAGCAGAAAATATGGGAACATGCCCTCATTCCTCTTTCGTCATTCGCGACTGGGAAAAATGCTTCCATTGGTTAGATTCAGTGTGGAAATTCAGAGGATACGAGTAAACTTGGGTACGAGTTAACTTGGGTATGACTTGATGTGGGTATGACTTGACTCGGATACGACTTGAGTGTAAATTTTGGGGTATGAGTTGATTCGAGTACGAGTTGACCTGTTACGCACAGACTGCTTTGTATGGTTAAGTAATGGTAGCCTGTACGAGCACCTGTCTAGTTTGCACCCAGACTTCAGCACCTGAATTTCGTTCAGATCTGCGAGAGAACCTGTCAATCTAAGTTCCCGTGGAAAATCACGGCTGTTTGGTGTTGCAGCTAATGCACAACGCCCTTGGCTGGTCCCCTGTCCAGTCACACACAGCTTGCAGCAAATCATTGGTAGCGTGGATTGCTCTCTGTGACATGACACGAAAGTGACGAAACAGCTGTCAGTTTTGTCCAAGTGGGACAAATTTCGTCTGGAGTGGTAAAACGGCAAAAAAGGCAACCTTTTTTCCTCCGAACAAGAAAACGGCGAGTTTTCTACAATTAGCCACTTAGCGGAAAGTTTACCCTGTAAGTAGTGAACGTACCAGTCAGTGCAATTTCAGCTCATAAAATCAAGCGGATGTTTAGTTGTGCCCCTGGATATTCTGGATAAAACTTTTCGAAAGAAATCCCTATGAATCGAAACAGGGCCCAGTATATGACAGAGGAGTATTCGTCGGGCCCTGTTTACGGGTCTAGCCTAGGCCTACGTGGTTGTACTAGGCCTATACTGAATTCGTGTCCAGAATAGAAATTCTCTATATCGAGGAGTGAATTCGTCCATAGTTATGATTTTAGTCGGGTGCCGTGCAGATCAAGCAAAACCCCAGTAGTTTTGAATGGGACCTGGTGGTCTATGCGTTTATATGTCTGTGATAGAAACAGAGCAAAATGAGACAGAAATAGCGCCGCCTGTTGTTGACTCTCGGGAAGAGGTTGGCCTCCGTAGATAATGACCGGCAGTTCATTTCAGTACATGTTCCACTTTAATGATGGTATGTCTTTTATCAACAGAAGGATATTAGACAGCAGCCATGGCAACCCTGAAAGTCAGTAAGTTACCCATGAACGTACAAATGTACATACCCTAACTTTTGTACAAGAACTGGAGATAGAGGCAGTATTTTGTCAACTGACCATTAAAATTGGAAGTTTATACATGTATTTATGCTACATGTAGATAAGGTTTATACATGTACCTTTCTGGTTGGTAGACCCTGAGATTAAAACAACCAGTCTATTCATGAACTTCAAAAAGTTTTCTTGGTAAAAAAGTAAAACAGCTAGACCGTTTTTGAAAGTTTTGGACAAATTAAATGTTTTTGGACAAAACTCTTAATCTTTTAAACTTTCATTCACACATAGTGTGAGCTTATTTCAAGTACATACTGACATAACATTCACACTCAGGGTTGTCCAGTGTATGTCATGTACTGAGCATGACCTTTGATGGTGGCAGTCTTTCCATGCTGGAACATGAACATACACATGGACATGAACATGTATATAATGGATTTGCATCACCACTGAGTTGATAGTAACAAGTAGGCGCAGCCCTACCTCATAATAGATATTATTTGGAGCCTGCTTTACATGCAACTTGTCAACGTAAGGACTGTTTATTTGTCCCCTTCAGTCCAGACTAGGCTGAAATCCATCAAGAATATCCAGAAGATTACCAAGTCCATGAAGATGATAGCCGCAGCCCGTTATGCTAAGGCAGAGAAGGAGCTCAAACCAGCCAGATCGTATGGAGTCGGGGCTACAGGTCAGGAGGATAACACACCTTAAAATCCGAGGAAAAGTTGCTTAAACTTGGTTAATTGCTGAATTGACTGTACATTCTATGTCAGTGTCCAAGTTGTCAGTCACCATCAATGCTGTGTGAAGCTTTACCAACTCACTGCTTACTTCTATGCAAGACTGACATAAGAATTATGAAAGCAACATTTCAATTTGACAGGGCACAAGAAGAATCCTCAAAAGGAGGTAAAATGTGTCCATATTCAATGGTCTAGCAGATGGTGGGAACACACATCACCTGTTGGTGCTGATGATTTTGCAGTGTTTTTATTTCCAGTCACAGGCACCTTTTTTACTATGCTTATTTCTAAGCAAAATTAGTGTAACAGCCACGTTAACTGGAGATTCATTTTGTCAAGCAAACTTTCATTCAATATTGTCAGTATCATTACTGATTGTTGGAACACAAATTTGTCCCCACAGTCACTCTCATTTTTAACACGTAACATTCATAACTGCATTACCTGTGTCTGTGAATTCACGCTTTCAAGGAAATATCTTGTATGTTGTATTGCCAGTTAGAATTGGGATTGGAACAGTAGATTGCTACAAGTATTCCAAGGTTTTGAGATGCATTGCACCAGCAGTGATTCCTTTGTTTTCTTCCTGACGTCCCACAGCTTTGTATGAGAAGGCGGAGCTTGAGCCTGACACAGAGAAGCCTGAGCATCTCCTGATTGCAATCTCCAGCGATCGGGGTCTCTGTGGTGGCATCCACAGCAGTATCACCAAAGCCATTCGGGCCTCAGTCGACCAGAAACTTGAAGGGATCAACTCCAGGATTGTTTGTGTCGGCGACAAAGTTCGTTCTCAGCTGTCCAGGTGTTGATCTTAAGCCTGATTACCATATTGATCTAAAGAGACAGAGTATTGTTGATTAGTCCTAATGCTATGCAATCTGTGCAAACACTTTATTGTGTCTCGACACAGACATTTGGAAAGTCAGTTTATGTTTATTTTGATGTCTGTACACATCAAATTGCCAGAGTATGTTCATACAAACATGGACCCTGGAATGACAGGTGTTTAACAATGTCCCTCTGGCTCTGAACCACTCATTTTGCCCATTTTTCTCTCTGAAACTGAAAAAGGACACCCCAATTGTCAACAAAGTAGCTGACCATAAACTAAACACATCAAAGCGGGATACCATACCGTAAGGGAACAATATTTCTAATTGGCATCTACCACAGCTGAGTATAAATCATTAAGAAGTGATAAGGCCCTGAATGCAACTGCAGCTGTACTTTGATACCCATTTCTTACTGTCTGATACAGGTCACACAAAGAGAATGTAGCTCTGTCCGTGAATGAGTATGGGCGGAAGCCCCCAACCTTTGTCGAAGCATCCAAAATTGCACAGGAGATCTTGAATCTTGGCGAATTTGACTCTGGAGAAATCTACTTCAATAAATTCAGGTTAGTAACACATGTCCATTCTCCCATTTTACGGTTGGTATAGTAGATTCCTGTTATAGTGCTCTCAAGGGGACCTAACAGAATTGAGCTTTATCAGCGCACCACGCTATAACTGACTGAATGGACACGCAACATGTGCAAAACACATGTGCAAATGTACTTCTATGTACATGTCAAGATACATGTATCTACATGTACATGTATGTGAATTTCATTTATATGTTTGGCAGATGTGTGTACCATAATTTTCTGAGTATATGCGTTGTATTCGTTTCTGTTGACGTTTTCATGATGCCAATAAAAAAACCCACCAAATCTCTTCAAAAACTGCCATGGGACCACGCAGCGCGGCACACGCACTGCATCTACACCCACCGTGACATCCTGACTGCTACTGCATATCCGTTCATGGACAGTCAAATTGCTGACTTTTCCCAATAATCATGTGGCCACAGAAAGTGATATGTCATTAGAAAACCCAAGGGAAAAAAGATCTGACATGTCACGCCGAACACAATCGGTGAAAAGATGAGATTTGCTGCACAAAGATACACGTACAATTTAAGCGGCTGATTTTATTTCTTGGTAGAAAGAAACCTTTAGGTAACAAAAACTACATGTAGTATCTCAATGTTGATTATTTGTGTGCCAAACTACACCAAACTACACCATGAGAATAAATAAAAAGTGGGAAAATAATCACTACAATGTCACCACAGCAAAACCATGCGGGCCAGTGCGTGTCTGCAGTCTGTGTGATCACTAAACTACTGGTGTCCAGGATGGCCGGCCAATCGCGGTGGCCTTGTAATGCAGTTTCGTGTGTGTTGATTTTCAAAGAATCTGACTTTGCAAGGTAAAGAGCGCTGTAACTGGAATCGTTTCACATGCTTTATATAGTTCTCAGGGCTGAAAATCGTGAGCATTATATCCCCAAAAGTGTTAAAAACAGGAGTGCTAAAACCACATAAAAATGTACATGGTGAATGGGCTTGCAGTTGGGGAAATGAAAATAGAGCGTTATATCAGAAAGAGCATTTATCAGAGAGCACTATAACAGGAATCTACTGTATTAAGTGTTGCCTATATATTTCATGTAATTAATTCCAGTTGCATCATTGCATGTACTTGTATTCTAGATCTGATATTTTCTTTATTTTTTATGTATGGTGTAGATCTGTTGTTTCATATCGTACAACCACACAGCCTCTGGTGTCATTTGAGACTCTTAAAGGAGCAGGTAAGCTGATTTAATTATGAACATGAATTTCATCATAATACCATGCAAAACAAGCTCACTTTCAATATGAGGAGTGAATTTGTTAAACAAAATTCGTGCTATTTTGACAAGTTTTGGAAATGTAGAATCAACAAAAATAAAATGGGTAAATTTAATCATTGAACAAAAAACCCTGGTCAGCTGCCATGATATTAAGATTACAAAGTCACAGTCAGTCTTGTTACTTGGAGAGCAAGGCTTCTTCTTTTGAATGGGAACACATTATGCTCTAGGGCTTTTGCACTGACTTGAAGCCAGTTCGCTGGAGGTGAATGTGAAGCAAACGTAGTTTGACATGAAACAGTGAAATTTGCTGGAGTTGAAACTTATATGAATTTGCAGTTTATGTACAAATATTTGATCTGATATCACAAAATTTGCTTTCACACCAAGTCAAATCAGGCATTTAGGCTTTGGTGCAAGTGCATGTAAGTGCAAAGAATGCACTCCTGCAAAGATCCAAAATTCTGGAAATATTCTGCAAATTAGTTCACATAACCAGATCCCTTTTTATGTGTATGTGTTTTCCTCTTTTACATGTATGTCTTTATGTTGATGTCTCTGGTCATTATTAGCATTCCAGTGAAGCACAATTTTCTGTTTGGCAGTTGCTAGGCTCACACAGCAGTGGCTGGTCCATTTTGGCACTCACACAGCAGTGGCTGGTCTGTTTTGGCACTCACACAGCAGTGGCTGGTCCATTTTGGCACTCACACAGCAGTGGCTAGTCCGTTTTGGCACTCACACAGCAGTGGCTGGTCCGTTTTGGCACTCACACAGCAGTGGCTGGTCCATTTTGGCACTCACACAGCAGTGGCTGGTCCATTTTGGCACTCACACAGCAGTGGCTGGTCCATTTTGGCATTCACACAGCAGTGGCTGGTCCATTTTGGCACTCTAATTGTGCTGATGTATTGCTGTGCTTTACAAAAATCCCACATCAAAACTTTGGAGCACTGTAACAGAAACCATATACATGTACTTATTTTTAGTATGTCTTGGTTTAGATATTTTGATGGTTGTATGAAAAAAATTATCTGAGAATACTGCAACGAAAGTTGAATGTACAAAATCAATAGAACAGCCAGGATATGAACAGCCAGGATATGGAAAAAGACCTTTTCTGGAGGAGTATCAGGGAATGCTTTAACAGGAATCTAGTATATGTAAATGTCATTGTTGCATTCTTACATGTGATAATTAATATTGTGTGCCTAGATGAGAACTAAATGGAACAGTGAAAAATGGTTAAAAAAAGTAAAGTAACAGCGTGCGTGTGAGTGTGTTACAACTTCTATTGGTCTTGATTTGCAGACAACATGTCTGTTTACGATGATGTGGACGAGGACATCTTGAAAAACTACAATGAGTTCCAGTTAGTTAGCATCCTGTATTATTGCATGATGGAAAGTAACTGTAGCGAGCAGAGCTCACGTATGACAGCTATGGACAGTGCCACCAAGAATGCTGGTAAGTCTAGAAAGGCCCATGTACATGTCGATAGGAATTTGCTCCTGCTACATCTTTTGCTTGACTTCATGTTAATGTTGGGGCTTCCATCCATTTTTTTTCATCGTCCAGTTTTTATTGTACTAACTGGATTTGATGTTTGGACACCAAATATCTTTTTAAAAATATGATTAGAATCTTAAACTCATTTAATGGAAAACCTTTCCATCACTAGAGATTATGGTATAATGAGATGTTTACAAGGTCATTTACAGGCTTCATGTCAGCCAAATCCTGAAGACTGCCCTCTTGTGTCCTCTCTGACTCTTGACTTTTTTGCATTCCCTTACAGGTGAAATGATCGACAAATTGACGCTTCAATTCAACCGTACCAGACAGGCTGTCATCACCAGGGAACTCATCGAGATCATCTCTGGTGCCTCTGCTTTGTAATCCAGTGTTTGCTTAAATAGAGAAATTAAATTGCTTGAACAGTGGATGCTGGATAAGGTGTATCTCCAGAATGTTTCTGTATGATGTTTTAGGTTGTTAATGTAACAGGCCTGTAGGATGAGAATGACAAATTCAAACAGTAATTTAACCTGGGAACACAAATCTTCACATAAAAAGTTAAATCCTAAATCTGTCAGATATTCATGAAAATATTTTTCTGTCACTGCAATGAAAAAAAATTGCAGAAGGGTGGAGAACAAAACCCACAAACATGTATTTTACCTGATGTTTTAGAAATTTCATTCCCATGTGCATCATTTTAACTAGTCCACAAGTGCCCTTTATACATGTACTTGATATATTATTTCCACAGTGGTCTGCCATATATAGAAGACCAACTGGGAATGCCCCATGGAACTATTTATCCAAAAACTACAACATGCTGGTAATACCAACTGGTTTTGTTATGTCAAATGTGCTCACTCAAGACCTCCATAATCTAGGGTGAACAAGAGTAAATCTGGGTTTCAGGGTTGATTTTTCATATAGGTGTATATCCCAAGTGAGTTTAAACAGCCATGGACCATTGCAGATTTTGCTTTTGTAATGTGTTCTTTTTTTAGCACGGTGAATACTGATTTAGTTTTTAGGTGCTCGGTAGTGCAGCAATTATTGGGATAAAATGCTGATGTCAATACACAACAAGGCCTAGACAGAGAGAATAGGACTCCTGTGCACTGCTTGCAAGTGGCAGACAGGGTATCACTCAATGCACTTGTACATGTGCCCACTCCCTTTGTCCACAAAGTTTGTTTCTAGTCAAAATCCCAAAACATGAAAAATTAATTGAAGAGGTTTCTTTATTCCTACCCTAAAACTAAGTCACTGTTAACCACTTGCCGCTGGGGAGCCCAGTTTCGGGCATGTATTCCTTATATGTGTAGCCGGGGTCTCTGACATCAGACAGAGGGAACTTGGCCTTGTAACAAAAACGTACTTGTAACAAAAGAGTAGGCTGCTAGGGATTACCAACATTTTTTTCACTCTCAATAGTGGAGATAATCCACGGTATGCCACAGTTTGGGGCAGTGGGAGTGGATTACTACAGGGGAGAAAAGCCCCTCCACCACCACAGTGATGAGCCACACAGCACCGCTGCATGCTAATCTGGCCCCTATTGAAAAGAGGTCATCGGCGCACTGTACCAGTTTTGTGAACAAGAGAAAATTATGTAACACCGCACAATCTGGGCTCTTTTCATAAGGTGGCAGGCCTGGCTGAAATACTCCAGCGTCAATAGATGTCTGTCAGATTAGAATAGAAACCAGACAGTCCGTTTGGGTGTAAGTGTCCATTAAACGAAGATATGATTTTTTAAAAAGAATTTTGGGAACTGAAAAAAAAAGGAAAATTATCACGTCCCAGCATCATCAACATTCATAAATGCCCCTGGCGTGATGTGGTTAAATATGAGACCTTTTAAGTTCTGGAGTTTGCCTTGTTATGGAAGTGTGGAATTGATTGCAAAATAAGACCAGGTTTGGTTCATACATCCTCTGCTGTGCTGTGTTAACTTCATTCAACATATCTTTTTGCTTTTACAAACAGGTTTATCCTCCCATGTTAGAAAGAAGCATTGAGAAATGCATATACACTTTCACTCCCGGGGGGCCTATGGCTGGTAGGGCTAGTGCAGTTTAATAACCAGCTGGCCTCAGACCTGCTACATGTAAAGTTTAGCTAGTATCTCAAATTCTTGGTGCATATAAAAAGTTTCATGGCTTGTGTTCACAGCTGCTGGAAAAAATGTGCATGTATATACGTTCACAAGTTTCAAAATGGCTATAATGTTAATTATAACCAAACTTTCATCATTTCTTTGTAATGGTAAAACATTAAGTTGATTTCCTTTCACCTACATGTAGATGCTTGGACTATGCAAAGTAAACTAAAAGTTTGAATTTTGGCAATGCCAGGTTGTTTGTTACTTACAGTCTAGTGTATTCAGGAGGTGCTGTATTGGTCGGAGGGGGGGGTCAGTGCCCCAGTAACTATAAAAACGCTTGTTGGCAGGCAGAGGGAGGTGGTATTTTCAAGTTTTCTTTAAACTTGACTTTTCAGGAACACATTTTGTCTACAATATTTTGTGTGAGTAGCCAGGGAAGAATGGTTGTAGATGCAAGGGGAAAGCCTGTATCCAATGTGAAAATCAAACATGTTTTGGTCACTGATAACTCTGTGAAGATTTTATTTTACACACTGTACAGTAAACAAGTGAGTACAGTCAAGAAACTACAAAATGGAGAAAAAATAAACACATTAAACATTTACAATGCGGTGAAATGCCAAAACAAAAGTCACCTAGAAAAAGATTATTAAATTTAGGAATTCCTGTAACCTTTTATGGCTTTTGAGGGGTGAGGCTACATTATTAGCTCTTTGCATGCTTTTTGAAGGAAAGGAAATTATGTAGACTATAAAAAAAATTCACCTTTCATTTAAAAAAAAAAAATTTAACTCGGGGAGAGGGGGTAGACCCCACTGTACCCCTCGCCCATCAGTGTGGGAGTCATGACTGGCCCAGCACTTGTACTGAACACTTGTCACCTTCACAATCATTCTAAAGCTTTTACATGCAGAAGAGACTACAAACTCCACCTTTTGCACAGGAACAAGAGCATAAATGCAAAATGTCCTCATGCGATGTAAGACAACAAAGCACCATCATTTATATGTACATGTACACGCATATGGTGTTACATACGCAATGTCCATAGCAAAGAAATGATCCAACAGGACGGATGGTAATGACTTTTAAGACATGAAACTATGCAACTGTGACATACAACTAAAACATACAGATCCATGACTAATGACTGAAAAAAAGCTCTGAATTAAAAGAAGCGTATTATACAAACGCAAATGACCAGTTTATACAAGACGGAAGATCACATTACATGTAGTAAGAAATAGGTGGGTAGTTAAATACATGCATATAGGTTTGAAAACTTCCCTCTTGTGACAGAATTCAATTGCAAATCTATTCACGATTCTTAGAAAATTTATATCTTGAACTGTAAACTGATTGAAAAGTTCAAGAAAAGCATCTTTCAGCCAAAATATATTGAAAAATTGTGTAAAGAACAGAGAAAAAGTAGCAGAAACACACAAAAGTTAAAATCCAACCGAAAGCAAGGGGTTTAAGTCAACAACAGTATGCACAATCACCTCAACCATGTTTGGTTTTCTTTTGGTATTTTCCTGAATGTACAGTACCAGAATCCAAAAAACGGCAAAATGTGCAGCCTGAAGAATGCATTAGATCACAATGGCTGGAAAATAGGTCTTTTGTTCGTAACTCGGACCAACACAGTCCAACGGAAACTGATTTACAAAAAAGGGTTACATTTTGGCATGGTTAAGGTTAATGCATGCTAGTGAATAGCAATACCTGAAAGTATGTCAAATGATAAAAATGGTGGTATTACACCCAATTTGCAGCCTCTATTTACTTATTTATGTATGTGGTACAAAAATGACTGTTATTACATCAAGAACTAGCCAACAATTTTATGACAACAATGTATTGCCTGTACATGATATGTATATGCCATATATATATGCCTCAGCAACTAATCAATGTACAATTACTGTTAATGTAGAAAGTTCTGTTCTACATAACAATAACATACATTAACATGTACAAGCTTGTAAATCTAAACATGTCAAAATAGGAAATGGGTTTTCAGCAGAATTATACCTTGTAGGCAAGCACAATTTGTCAGAATGTTATATGAGAACACCATGAACTGCCGACAGTGTACTTCAAAAATCATGTGCAACTCATAGAAACACAAAACACATGTAAATGTTTGACTATTTCTTAGGACATTTGAAGTGAGAAACACACGTTCATTGTGTAAGAAGTGATTTTTTACACTTGAAATATACTGTCCAAAGCTAATTAGATTTCTTAAGTAATTTTATTTCAATGTGCAATAACTTCTGTTTTTGTGCAGTAGTTTTTGACAGTGCATATGTGTAGAGTACAGAAGTCTGGAGGCAAGGCTATTGCTGCTCTTCATGAAAAGTATGGTTATGATTACACATTCAGTAAGGCTACTCAACAAATTACTAACTGCCAGCACAGAAAATTCAGACCGTTTCCGGATTTGTAATAAGCCTGTAATCAAAAGGAAAAATATGAGATAATTTTATCACCCATGGAAAGCACAGCATACCATGTGGTAAAATTATTCATTCAATAATATCCAATACCTGAATAATCCCTTGTCATTTGACTAACATGTCACTGACATGTATATGACATATTCAACGATAAACCCTGGAATATATTATTGGACTACATAGGCACTCAGTAGGCCCAGCTGTGACTCCTCAAACAAACAGTGGTGGTTTAACTATGGGGAGCGTGTAACCTTAATTGTTAAACAAAAATGTGCACACCCCAGGATGCCCCTCAGAAATTTCACTCCAGTTCCGACACTGATAACCAGTCCAAATTACAGTTGCAGAATGCAAATGTTGCACTTTTATCTCAGGATGAGAAATTAAATTAGCATCTTGCACATGAGGATTTAATGAATACTTCGCATATGTGCAAATGGAAAGAAGAAAGAATTGTGTCATTCAGCCCAAGTATTAGAACATTTCAACTGCCACCTAATGAAATTATTCTTACCCCTGTTCATAAATATTCATTATTTGTATAACACTACCACTGCAAGACATACCTGGTACTATTTTACACACATTTCATGCACATTCATTGGTTCCTAGATTTCATAATTGCAAAGTATTTTTAATATTTACACAAAACATTTTCCCCAATGAAATTAGACCCAAGGCACTTCTGTTACTCCAATATGTGCATTTCATATCAAATTATTTAAGTAGCATTGTAATTTAAGTACAACAGGTGAATTATTGTCCAACCAAACAAGCCACAGGTGTGTTGGGTACCATGAAACAATTGTGGTGCTCCCACAAAAGTCTTCCTTGGTTGGTTTAGGATTAGTATGCGCAAAAAAACTTGCACAATTTGTTAAAACTCAAGAAAAAAGCACCAAAGTGGGAAAATGGACTCAAGGTGTGCTAGCTACATGTACATATAGGGGGCACAACATGGGGTTTTGCTGTGATTTTACAAGATCGACTGATTTAGTGGCGTAAAAGTTCAGGCAGTTGTCATTCCACTGACTTGTTTCAAGTTTGAGTTAACTGCTTTGAGAAAAATTCAGAAAAACGGCAGCCTTTTTAAAAGTCAAATTGAAGATTTTGTAATTTATCTTGTGCAAAATCCATGAACTACAGGGCATTCTGAGTGAGCAGAACAACGTACAAATTACTTGCAAGGTCCATCTGAAGATCAACAGGCATGACAGGTGGTCTTGCCCCTTCAAATGAGCATATTTCAATGGTAAAGAGTACTCAGTAAATTAACCTTGAAGTAATGTGCCTCTTTGACAATGTAGCTCTATGGGATCATGGAAAAACTTCACTGAGTAGTGATGTTACTGCAGTTTATATGCAGTTGACTCATATCACGACAAGAGTATATGCACAAACTTTTTCCACACTTTCACATCAGTTCAGACATCAATGGAAATATAAAATCCATTCTCAATTTCCTAATAATTTAGCTAAAGGTGGTTTAACTCTTGAAATCATAGTTTTTGTTGATGAAAATCATCTCCCAGTGCACAGAGCTCAAAAACGGCTGCCAAATTACGATTTGGACCATACCATTACATTTCGAGAGTGATAGCGAGATCACAACATTTTCACGTTGAGAAAGTCCCTTTCTGTACACCAAACTTAATTCTGAAGTGATCCAATTTCTTTAACTTTATACGGTACCTCAGCACTTACTTTCATCTTCTTTCAGCTTTCAATGTGTTTTGTGATTTTCCACCAGTGTGTTTTTGCTGCTTTTAGTGTTACCTATTTATAACGACTCCTACAACATCTGTACACATCACACACAAAAATCGGCACCTGTGAACAGACATCGTATTTAAAATGAGAAAAAATTAAACAATGGTCGACTGACTGAAAGAAAGAGAAGAATAGTGTTTTCTCAAAAATGACGGCATTGTGGGAAGAAATAATTTAAATTGATCAAGGCTGTTATTGACTTTATTTCAAGTAAGATTTTTCAAAGATAACTCAGCAGTTTCATTTTTTCTGATTTTACCAATGGTGCAACCTACCCTTAAAGTCACACAAATTCACAATTTGAGCAAATTATGCTCTGAATGATATTTTAGATGAAATTACTTTTGCCAATCATAATTGCAGGGGCTTTTTATTGTAAAATTATGACTTCAGATTACCTTTTCCTTGCAAACTGACCATATATCTTGCTATTCTGTTTCCACATGGTAAGGCCTCACCTTGTCTCTTGCCATTCTACTTCCAGTGGCTTGAGTGAAGCCTTGAGGAGGCTGTCCCAGATCTTGCTGTGCTGACTGTGGATGACAAGCTTTGGGCTTGTGGAGTTTGACGACTCAAACGGGCTGTTGGACAATTTAAAACAATTAAAACAATGATAAGGAATTCAGCTGGGATTGTTGAAAGAGGGAGTACATCTTGAAGAGCCAAGAATTTGTTTGCGAAGCACACAAAATGAGAGCGCAATGCAAAGTCTGTGATGGCTGGTTTCCAAGGCCCACTTAAGAGCCTTAGAAGCTTCTTTATATGGTCTGGTAGTCTCTTAGGCATTTTTGATATTTTTCCCAAGTAAAAGAGAGCTAAAATGGTTTGAATTTTCTTGTTATTGCTGTTGATGTGGTATCATGACCTTGAAAGACCCCCACCAAATGCTTTCATTAATCCAATAGCACCAAAGATATTAGCAGTCTGTTCAAGCATAGTTTAGCCTATAAGCGTATATCACAAGTGGATATCACTTTTTTGCACAGTGGAAATAAAATAGGTGATCACGGCAAGAATCAATTAAAAATTATGAGTTTCTTGCAGGCGCTAGGCCTAGTTTGGGAAAAAACCTTTAGATTTACTGACTGGAAAAGGCATTTGCTTTGCCAGTAGCTGTTCAGGACTTTGCCACTGTGGAAAGCATGCCTCTAAGTTTAAACAATCCAAGCAGGTACAATACGTTCAAAACTGTACACATGTATATGTATGGTACATGTGCCTCAGTACTTTAACCACATGGACATTTACAACATCGCTAGTGTCGTTTCCCTGCACAGTCTCCCACCATTTGGTGTACATTTCATCTTGATAACAGTGTTCTCATTTTTATTGACAAGGTATTAATGAAGTATTAATGCAGGTCCCGGATACCTGTGCAATAAATATGCGACAGATTTGATGCAAACACTTTGATTTTTCGAAATTTTTGATATTTGATACATTATAAGAGTTTCATAAAGCACAGCAATACATGATTGGTGGCGTTATCGTTCACAGGTGCCTACATGGACCGGCAGCTGCAGCATGAACACAGCAATTGACAGATGGGAAAAGCACTTCAGGTGACGGTGAAAAAAATAGTGATATCAGAATAAAGATACTAAAGCAGAAAGACATATACAAAGGAAAAAAAATAAGAAATCCTTCCAAAATTTTCAATCTTCTTAAACTTTTCAACGACTGCATGATGTCAAAGTTCTGTCATGGGACAAGTCACTTGCTCACGGCACTCCCATGTCCTTCACACCATTTCTGTTTATACAAACCAGCATTATCACCGATGTGAGAGACAGACTGGTTCCCTTTTTGGTTGTGCGCATGAAGATATGATTCTACATGAAACAAAGCGTATACCACACTATAATGGAAGCGCTAGTGTGTCCGTGCACACATGGTGCATTATCACTTGGTTTTAAGAGAACTCGAAAACATTGAAATTCCATCAACTATGGATCAACTTTTCCTTTTCAAAGAATGATCTATTGAATTGTGCTCATGGAATTCCATTTAACTGAAGCACATTTTGATACTTTTTTAGCATGGTTTTGAGTTGAAAATATAAGCCGTGCTTGAAAATTTTGCCGGTGTTTTTTCAAAACTGGCCATGCTATCACGGCCTGCATGGCTCACTAGCTAATACACTGCCAACAATTGAACCAACAGTCAAGTAAATGTTGGAACTCAGGAAGTTAAAACAAATCTTTAGAATATCTATATATCATGTCTAATGAATATAGTTGAGGTTTTTTTAAAGAAATTTAGAACAGTGCTAGACTGTGCCCACACAGTTGTGCCAATATCAAATCCAATGTGGCAAAACCAAAATGCACAATCAGTAAATGAGCTGGAAAATGTGCTTATATGTTGCCTGTATGTGTTGTGCTTGAGTGCTGCACATTTTCTAAAATTCAGGCCACCTAATTGTATGTTCTACAGACATTCTTTTGAATTCAAACTATCGCCAAGATCGACAAGAGGAAATTGTCTTATTTGATACAGCTCTATGGTATGATTTCACAAGCTGACTGTATGATGCCTGCACTGCTACAATAAAGGTACAAGTACTGTATGTGCCTGTGCTCCTGAGCAGACACTCGCAAAAATGTTGTCTATCCTTCATTGGACAAATGTATGCCCTCAGAGGATTTAACTGTCACTGAATGAAATTACTCTTACCATTGCACAAATGTGAAACATTCATAATTTGATTTATACAACACATGCATAAATCCTGTTGTTAGAACAAAAGGCCCTGCTTGCATAGTAATGTCCAGCATTTTGCGATACAGATAAATTACCCTGCAAAGTTGGACTGGCTTTCTCCTTTATTATTTTCCTCTTTAAAACTGTGAATGATAGATATGGAATGGGGGTGGGAACAATTCAATGACGTGATCAACGATCTACCAATCAAACTCAGGCGTGGGTTTATCTTGTGTCCATTTATAATCTCTAATACTGGCCAGCCTGCCATTTGCACTAAGTGACCTGAGAGTGACCCGGTAAAGACCTAGACCTAGCAGGACACAAGAGATTTGGATGCAGTCGAATACTTACTTCCAGTGTCACTTGGGGCAAGGCACGTTTCCAGATGGCCTTGAAGCTTGTCTAAATGTAAAGAAATTGTCAAGGAAGACTTTGACTTATCTCAACCTTTGTTGACATATTAAAACACTGCAACAAGGCGATACTCTTTAAGATGTTTAAGCCTTCAAGTTAATTATACACACCTGTCAACGATATTCACACTGCACTTGTCCCAATGACCTTTGTAAAATGACAAGATATTACAACAGTCCAACAAAAAGCTGGGCTTTACAAATGTTGTTCCTTGGTGGTCAAGTGTTTCACGCTTTGTGATTTTTTTTCTTACTATATTATTACTTCTTGAAGACATTATGACCACTTACTACAGCGCCTGACTGTAGCCTACAGCCACTTGAGGGCTCCACACAAGCTCAACGTCCACAGAGTAGTTTCAGCTTGGTGTGTGTGTACAAGGCCAATCAATCATGCATTAGGACGAGTATGGAGGTCACTCTGCTCTACATAGGGGAGTTGCCAGAATGTGTTTAACCACTTCATGTCGGGACATTTTTCAATGTTGATGATGCTGGGCCATTTTTTCCATTTTCAAAATCCTTCAAAAATTCATCATTTCATTAAATGGTCGTTTATAGCCGCATGAAGTAATCTTTAGGCACTGCTCTAAGTTGACAGGTACCTTCACTGACGCCCAAGTATTTCAGCCAGGCTGGCAGCCTTGTAAAAAGAGCCCAGATCATGTGGTGTAACTTTCTTTTGTTCACAAACTTGCCACAGTGCGCTGCTGACCTCTTTTCAATAGGGGCCAGATTAGCGTGCAGCGGTCTTGTGAGGCTCATCACTGTGGTGGTGGAGCTCTTTTGTCCCCAGTGGTAATCCGCTCACTCTCAATGCTCCAAACCCTGGTATACGGTTTCAAAACAAGGCTGGATTATCACTCCTTTTTAAAGTGAAAAATGTCAGTAATGCCCAGCAGCCTGGTCTTTTGTTCGAAGTACGGTCTTTTGTTCGGAGTACGGTCTTTTGTTATAGGGCCCTGTTTCCTTTGTCCAAGTTCGGAGAACCCGGCCACGCACATAAACCATACGTCTCTGATTCCGGAGTCCCCGGCAGGAAGTGGTTAAACAACACAGGAAATCCCTGCATGCTCACATGTCATCTGGTATGAAGTGGTTAATTTCAATGACATCACTTTTGATGAGGTAAAATTGGTACCAATGCTAGATTTAAAGTCAGTATATGTACATGTAGAATGTGGCTTATCGGGTTTAATTACAATCTTTATACCAGCAGCATCGTATGAGACCAGGGTCATTCTAAAAAGTAATGTCCAAGTTTTATCTGTTCCCATCACATCTGACATATGATGTTGTAACTTCAGAATGCATTCTTGAATTTCAATGAGTGATTAAGTATTGTAAATCACATATACATGCCAAATAAGTAAAAATAGTTAGAAGTCGATTCCACTGATATAACCTTTATCAAATTACACATGTCAAGTGTTAAGGGCCGGTCAAACAGGCCTCGATAACAACAACAACAAAGAAAATGAAAAAACAAATCGATTTCCTTTCATATAAGTTAAACCGGTCACACAGTACACGATGACGTGAACGAATTTCCCAAAGAAGGAAAGTTTGTTTGAATTGATTGTAGAGCGATTTTTCTTGGTGAGAAACTTCCTTTGACCAATCAGAGTTGAGCTTTGGAATTACATCACTTCCCCCAAAAAACAAAATGGATGACGAAAAATTGATTATAGAAGTCGAAAAGAACAAATTTTGTAAAACAAACCCAGTCCATTGTCGACATAAGTAAAAAGCAAGACATTTGGAGAGATTGGAGACAAACTTCAATGCAGTGATAAGCATGTTTTATTAACGTTCCAAAACATTTCAGGACCGTTTTTCAGGTGAAGGCAGGTGAGTACTGGCTCGTAATGTTGCACTACACATAGGCCTAGCCTCCCAGTCCTACCACTACACCAGTCCTACTACTGTACTAGTCATTCACCAGTCCAATCATAATAAGCCTAAATGTACATCTGCTTCACATCCAGAAATGACTTCTCCTTGTGGATGGTTTTAGTGACTGCTTGGGCTCATTTCATACATGTTTATTTGTCACAAAAGTCTGGCAACATTTGACCTTTTGGTGGCTCAAGCACACAAATGACTGTACCATATCATGCAATAATGCATATGGCCGTGCTCCAACAAGACGTGTGGGTATTTTACGAGTACCTGTCATTCTTCCTCCATGAAATGGGCCAGATTTGGGCTTAACTTAATCCATAGTCCCCTATAAAAGTGGGTTTTGAGGAAGAAATCCAAGTAACTTTAAGACATGTAAGACTTGCTGTTACCAATACCAGGTAAGGTTACAATTACAAAAACAATGTGCAGCCAGTGTAGCCACACCAGCTATTCCCATCATGCCAGTACTCACTGATGCCGGTGTTGATCAATTTTCAGTGCAATCTTGACTCTTGCACAAATTTATTGTACTTTGTGTGGAGCTGATTTCCCTTAAAATAGGTTTACTTCAGAGGGAAATCAGCTCCGTATAGACAGTGCAAATATTTTTTGCTAATTTAAACATGGCGCTAAATAATGATCATATGACAGAGGAAGGAATCCTCCATGGACAGAGTGTGGTCTGTGGATGAAACAACAGAGTATAGACGGAGTTAATAACAGAGTACCCTGCCCCTTTTTGACACTGTAAACAATGGCTGCTACCAGAACATGTGTGATTTGTTTTCCCTGTATCCTCTATGCAATTTATCTTATTTTAAAACACCTTTTGGGTATTACATGTATTATCAGGAAACTCAAAATTATATTGGTTTCATAATAATGCCCATATATTAAACGAAATAAAAACTGATCCTGATCCCACATCTGAAACACAGAGTTCGGTATTTTTTCTAGATAGTTCAATATGAGTGGTTAACTTTGCTACTCCCTACCAATCTTCATCCGTTCTTTTCTTTTGTTCAAATAAAACGTCTGCTGTTGTGTTTTCTAAAGAGCAGCAAACAAATATTGTGTTGATAAGAAAATGATAGAAAGGTCTTTCCTGTGGTAGGGATGTTTGGTTATAAAGTTTTTTTTGGGGAGCTGTGCTAACTTAAAAGATGTAATATTTTTGCAATGTGTAATTAATCAAAACATTATGTTTGTTTCGGATTAATTCTTCTCTTCTGCAGAACTTCAAGCAATATTCCAATTCCAGATGAGGTGGAAACTGAGGAAATGGATGCTGAAGAGGCAAAAGTGTGTAGTGCACCCATCAATGCTGTAGCCAAATCTGAAGGCGTTGCATTGCCATATACAAGCAAACCGTCCAAACCAACCGAGTCAAGTCCCCCCATGCCAGGTTTATCAAAAATGAGGAAGAGAATGAGGGTGAACTCCAGTCTAGAGGTTGACAGGTGTAAATCACAAGAGATAGAGGAGGATGACATTGAGCAGTTTTTCAGAGCACTCTGGCACTGTGCTTCTATACTCACCTCATGCACAGAGCTGGTCTCTCCCTTGCTCTGATTGGGGACCGGAATTGTGTTGTGATTTTTGTGAGATTGTGCTTTACCATCTCCAGAATACTCTTGTATTGAGATTTGGACATCCTGAAGTACTAGAAAAATTTATCTTTGTGAGAAGAAAGCTCCCTTATTAAAGTTTTGTATTCTCCAACTTCTTTATTCTGAAAAATATCATGCACCCACACACTTCTGGGTAATCTCTGGTTACACCTTCAGTTTAATAATAATAGAAAAAAGAGAGCATCTTCGTTGTTGGCGGCCATTTCGTCTTCAACATCTTCATTGCTATGGTTAAAAACTGATCGGGACATCACATCGGTATACTAAAAAAATTTTTATTTTATGCAGTCCGACCTTTTCAGATGATTTTTCCTTTTCAGGGTCTTTATCATTATTGTTATCGAGGCCTGTGTGACTGGCCCTTTACAGGGACATAAAAATGTCACACACTGGACCCCAAATTTACAGAATGACCCACCAAGGGCTTAAGCAAAATTTGCACAATATTTTACTTGCTTGTTAGTGTATTTGTTTCACTAGTCATGGACTTGATCTGGCAGTTTGATTTAAAATAGTGCAACAAGTCAATATCAATATTAATACTTACAATAACAGGTGTTCTCCTTGTATTACATCTGGTATCCGTGTGACCATTATTCAAATGCAACAAAACCAAAATGGGCAGTGTTGTAGTCGAGTACTTTTTTCCGAGTACCAAGCACTGCCGGGTACTTTGACTGCCGAGTACAAAGACAGGGCGAGTACTTTGCCAGCCGAGTAAAAGTATTGGTTTCCGATTACAAGAACTTGCACTTTCGAGTACGAGTACAAGTACAAGTACTTCTAATTCCGAGTACGAGTACAGGTACTTCTAATTCAAAAGTAGTTTTATCTTAATTTAGAGACTCTAAGACCTGCCACTGTGTAAAAGAAATACCAAATGCAGATGACATGGCTACACGAACAAGTGATCTGGCTAGCAATGTCACGGTCACTACACATGCATTGCAGCAGTTGACACAACGTGCATGGCGCGGCGAAAATCTATTTTCCAGACTAAATTAGTCACATGCCTGTGATTTTCTGTATGCTGGGTGCGTTGTTAGAATTTTCAGGTCCAGGAACCAGACTGCCAATGCCCAAGTAATTTGCGGGACCATTCTGGAGTACCACAATATTTACATACATGATTGGTTAAGTACGATTGGGTCGTATACGTTAATGGTCCCACGTTCGGCCTTCACTTTGTCAGAACCGTATCGTATCGAATATCGGGTCATTGGAGTCGATATTTTTGTGCTTTATTTTAACGGCCATGGTAAGTTTAACTAGTAGAGTACTAAACTACTCAAGTACGAGTACTTTGATGCTCGAGTATAATTTTTGGATGTCGAGTTCTGAGTATTTTGTAGCCCGAGTACGAGTACTAAAACACTGCAAATGGGTGGATGGTCCACATGATACGTAGGCAATAAAAAGTAATTTTCAAGTGCTCACATCTTGGACCTCAATATTAACAATCCAAAGAAATAAAGGATATCATCATCAGTGAAATCTGTCTGGTTAGCTGGACGGATTGGCTCTGGAGGTCGTTCCTTAGGCTTCTTCTTACCCATCTGGGGTGGAGGGGGAGGTCTACATGAAGAAGGTACCATCCCTGTTGTCAAACCTGTGGGAAACTTCTCGGCTACCAATTTCAAACCTAGAGCGAGAATTGAAAATGCTTCAAATACTGGGGTTGAGGGATAACAACTTTGATCTACCTCTTTGGGACATGTCAGTTGCTCTGACTTTTGAAACAGAAAATTGGACTGTAAAAAATTCTGAAACAGAAAGTGCAGATCCCACTGCTCGGGTATTGGTATGGGCACATCAATTTATTAAATAATTTTAGCATTACAAAGAGTTTCAAATGCACATATCACAGCATGGATCTACTAGCAGAATATATGTAACAATTCCTTCAGGTAGATGAAGTTGGTAGTTGAGTGGACTGTTGGGTGTGGAATTGCCTTTGTAAAGGAATTAACTCTGCCACTGTAAAAAAATCCCAGACAGTCAAAAAGGGTTGTCCACTTCCCCTGCTTTCATAGGCAGTCACGTAAACAAGTTAATTGCTAGCTATCAGATTACACAGATTAAATAGTCAAAAGGCTGACTGATAGGAAAGGCAAGGCAGAGCTACATTGTACACGTGTAACTGGATAACTTTCACTAGTGCTGCAGCCAAACGCCGAATCGAACCAAAATTATCGAACATGGCACTTCAGAACCGAACTGTACCGAACCGTACCAAACTGGCCAGTTCTGATGTTTGATATGGCACAGCACACGGAACACACTTGATAAAACTTGATAAAAGCAAACGCAACAAAAAATGGATAACGAGTTATGCCGCACAGGCGCTCAGTATATGTGTGTGTACACACATACTGTAAATGTACATGTACATGTACAGTAAACTTATGATGGCCCTGCATCACATGTTGGTTGTAAAAGTATGTGGTGACAATTCACTAATAATCAACCGAGAACATGCAACGTGCAGCACTGCCGCTGCAGAACAATTCACACATCCTATGATCGTCTTGTTGAGTCAAAAAACAACCGCTTTTGGTCGACAAAACACGGTCGGAAATTGTCACACCTCCGACAGTAACTTTCTATGGAATTTCAACTACTAAACAAACTTTGGGGAAACAGTTTTAAAAACATACTATGTTCTAATCAAAGTAGCTCGTGGATTGGGGTGGGTTCATTGCTTGTATTAACGTATTTTATACAAGTACAGTACGGCACATTCAAAGCGACCTCTTCAATGTCTCAATGTGCATTGTACATGTACACTGTACATGTATATGTACGTACATGTGTGTGCATGTCCGAACCCGAACCAAACGAAAGTTCGTTAAAAATTTCTGAACTGTTCCGAACTGGACCTTGGAGCCTACTTGCAGTGCTAACTTTCACATTTCAATTTTTGAAAGTGACAGCCTGTGAGTCACAGAACCAGTATGTATTTTTCTCTTACAAAGGTAAAGGTAAAACACCTTTTACAGATTATACCAACTACATCTATCATCAATTATTTCCATACACTAGTTACATGTACCACCTTTAAGTCGCACAATTAATCAGCAAGGGTAAATTTAAGAGTTTGGCTCAATAATGGAAACTGTGGATGACTATTGCCATTGAATTATGATCTACACAATTTGTTTTAACAAAAAGAGAATAGTTTTTGACATATATTGTGCTTAATGAAAATGCTCTCTCAATAAATATTAAAGCTTTAGAAAAAATCAAGAAGGAAACCTGACCCTGAAAATCAAAACTCGGCCTCTGACTGCAACTTACCTCCAGACAGAAGGAATGTGTTGTTGAAATCCCTCTCCACAAATGTAGTTGCTGCCATGGGACCAATCCTCTCATCTTCATCATACATGACAATGATTTTCCCTGTCTTGTTTTTCTAAATTGTTTTCAGTTAAGGTAAACTGTTAACTGTCAGTGCCAAATTATGCTGTTTACCATTTTTTTCCAACATTTCAATGAGTAATTTACAGGCTTCTTCACTGGAAATTCAGGATTGCTCTTGATGACAAAAAAAACGCTTTGAATACTCTATCAGGCAGAAGAAAATTGTGACAAATCACAAATACAGTACTACTGTACATAATAAACCAAACCAATCCAATCATTAAATCTTACACTTCAGGTGAATGAAACAGTTTATAGTGATGTAAAAATACTGTAAATATTGTAAGAATTTGTTTATAGAATTGAAAACAATTTGTACAAATTGTGAAGCAAATGTTTCTACAGAAAAAACACAATGCACGAATGCATTCCATTCCTGCAGAAACTAAGCACTTATACCAGTACCTTACGTTCAATCTGAAGGATACATAAGCAAGGATGTCTTTAGTGAAGTTGTTGACTGATCTTGATAGCATAGCAGAGGGGTAATTCTTTGCTGGTAATAAAAAAAGTAAATCATGATTTAAATAAAAACTATTCTGTATTTTTAATCAAGCACATACTGTTAATGCTCTCTTTATTGAATCCAAGTCTTCCAAGGACAAGTGTTACAGAAGAAGAACAGTAGGGCTGTACTGATAATTTGAATGTTTAATTGAGTATCAAATGTGTGGATATGGATTTTCGATACAGCAGTATTTGGAAGTGAAAACTAATGAAATAAAAAAGGAACATTTCAATTACTTAGTCATAAAATAACTCTTTTGTGAGTTAAATTTGAATCAAATCTGGTACACTGAGTTATCTGATTGGACATAAACATAACAATTTGAATTCCAGGACGGAATACACTGTTGCTATATCTTGTGATTCGGGGCAAGCTTTTGCGTAGCGACCGCCATTTCTGGAATGGACTGGTTCCAGTGTACTCTTCTTATCCATTGAAAACAGTCTATTGGTGCAAGGCGTCGCTTATGTAACCAAGCAAAAGCTTGCCCCGAATCACGAGGTATAGCAACAGTGTCTTTAGTACAGAGAATTCAAATGGTTATGTTTATGTTAATGTAAAGAACTCAGTGTACTTGATTTTATTACACTTTAACTAGCAAAATGCTTTATTGCACTCCAAAAGTATATTTCAAGGTGCAGTGTTGAGAGTAAACTTAAAGGCAGTAAAAAGCATACACCCAACAATAAGCCCAAAATTGTTTATCATTTTCTTTTATTATTATTTTTAAAAAAGGTGGATATTTTGTTATCCCATACTTTTGTGGAAATTTGGTAAAACCAAATGTTCAATTGAATGGAAGGTTGAATATTTGCATCTTTAATCAGCCTTAAATGAAAAGCAGACATCTGGTTGTTTGTCATCAAAAGAGCAGTAACAAAATCTAATGTTTACAAAGGTACTATTATTTAGAAAACGACCATTGTTTGGCTGCCCAAATAAAATCTACTTGCCTGATAATCAAAAAGAAGAGAACACCCTGCATACAAATATTCAACTGATGCTTCTGTTTGTCTTAAAAAAAACCTGATGGCCACTTTTCAGGTGGCTGTGTAAACTCTGGTTTTTAAGTGACTGAAAGCATTAAAAAATGTTTGATCAGATTTTCTGCTACCCTGACAAGAGAACGCAGACAGTCGGATATCCAGCTTTTATCCCCAAGCAAAGAATGTAAATCTGTCTTTCAGGTGGCAGAAAGGTAATGTAGATAAGCATTTTTTACAAAAATGTGAAATCTGCTTTTCTGGTTGCAAAGAGCCAGAATATCTGCACCTCTTGGAACTGCACCCCTAAGAACTTTCTATTTACTCTTTGGCAATGGACCGCAAAACAGCAGATGTACACTTTCATCCTTCATACAGGTTTGTACCATCCCTTCTGATTGCATTGCCTGTGTTCTACAGCAAGGCATATAATACCTGAAAAACTTCCTGACTAAAACAAATTTGGATTGACTACAGCACAGATTACTTGAACAGACTGATGGCGCCCACTAAGTCACTTGACTTACATGTACAGTACACATACATGTAGGTCAACAGTACATGTAGGTCAACAAACAGGGCGACCACCAAAAGCAAAGTGTTTCATTAGTATCATTTACCAAAAATAAAACTCAAACGAATGATGCACTGAGTACTATACCCTAACTTGGCCGTGTTGTTTGTAAACAACACTCAAAACACACGTTGCTATGGGGTTGATACCCACGATGGTCACATGGTGTAGTGGGCACAATGGGTCTATTACAGTCATGTATTATCCAGGAAAGTTCGGGTTTTGGTGGCCCATATATTGGGGATAATGGTAAATAAAACCATCTTGTTCAAGACTGCAATAAGTATGGTTTCCGACATGGTATGAGCTAATTACCTGTTATGAGGTGGCACTGTTTGTATGCATCAGAGTCTCTCAGATCAAGAAGCAAATATGGGTTGTCGTACTCCTCAGACTTAGGAATAGACGGTGTGGGTGGAATAGAGTTGTTTCCAACGTCAAATTCTCCTATGCCTTTGATCACACTGCATGGATGAAAGTTCTTAGTTAGGGTTGATGTAATTTTAAAATAGGGCAAAAAATGCAAAAACAGTCAATTTCAAAATGTCATTCAATATAAATTTACCATTGCACTGTGCAAGAACATTTTTAGTGTTATTGACAAGTCTAGGCATATGATCAATTTACAAAAGGATGGCCCCATGTACTAGTAGAAAGCACTGTGGCAGCAACTATTGAATCAAATCATCAAAGGTCACCAAACTATATGAGGGCTATGGGGGGAGGGTGAGGGAAAGGCACTTCTGAAGACATACTGCCAATTTTTTTTCTTTTAGGAATTGAAAGCAGCAGCGTTTTAGTTATGCTTCTACCACCCTTCTCTGAGACCTGGTGTGAGAATTCTTTAACACAGGAAAAAATTGGACAGTTGTTTTTGGAAAAAAGTCAATTCCCCCCCCCAAAGAAATTAAATTAAAAAATTGCTTAATTCACCCCACTTTTCAAGAAAGATGATCCAGCTCAGCTTACAAATTACAGACAGATTTTGGTCCTATCTTGTTTCGCTAAGATTTTGGAGAAACTTTCAAGAAAAGAATGCCCTCATTCTTCTCTGCCAACCAGTATGGTTTCAACATGGGTTTGCCATCTCAATGGCACTTATTGAAGTAGCAGACAAAGTAAGAAAAACATCTTTTCAATTGGCATATTCTTAGATTTATCAAAAGCTTTCAATACTATAAATCATGATATTCTTCTTGACAAATTAAATTACTATGGTGTATGTGTCGTTGCCTATGATTGGTGTACAAGTTCTTTGAAAAATTGTCAACAATGTAGTAGTTTTAACCTGTCTGATTTGAAACATATATCAAGTGGAGTGCCACAGGGCTCTTTGCTCAGGCCTCTACTCTTTTTTAACCCTAACCCCCTAGGCCCTTTTTGCTAGGGACCCTCCTCAATCCTCCCGAATTCTCCAATTTCGGCAGTGAAAATTTAGATTCTCCCTCAATCTTCCAAATTCCTCCAAAATTTCTTCAAAATATTACTTGGAGGTGTTCCTACTGCCTCAATCCTTCAAAATCCTCTGGCAATTCCTATCATTATGTTGAGGCAGTGTGAATGGCATTCTTGAGCAGTGCGGTTGATTCGAAAGAAATATCAGGCTGAATTTATGCACAACTAAGCAAAAACAACACAAGGTCGAACCCATGACCTTCATGCATGGCATCCTTTGCAATCAACCATGCACTTTTGCCATTCACCCTCAATCCTCTAAAACTGCCCAAATGCAAGCCAAAAAATGATGGTGATTCTCAGCAGCAGGTCTTTTGTTCCGAGTACAGTCTTTTGTTACGCGGACCAGCTCTTTTGTCCAATTGTGGCTCTGCTTGTAAAGCCATGCTGCCCAAAACACTGCAAAACAGGGTTCCTCAGCAGCAAATGGTTAATACTCACCTATTTCTCTTACTGTTATATTGTCTGGGGGAATACTTCTCATACAAATTTAAATATTAAATCTCAAAATATTGCGGGATTGATGTTTCGATCCTAGCAGAATCTTTCTCAAAGGCAAAATGACAAGTGGACAGGACAAACAAGCAAACGGAGAATCAACCAACCATGGATGAATGCATGGTTGAACAACAAAGGAATGTAAGGTGGGAAGAGATCAAAGGAAAAATACAATGAATGGAACTGGACCCCAAGAGGGAGGGGGTATAATCTGCAGACAAAAGAGAGGGAAAAAAAAAGAGGGTTAATTAGTAGGTTCCCTCTTGGATGTTCAGGCCATGGGGTTGTATGGAACGGGGGCATTTTATCCAAAGCTTCTCCCTGTTGAAGCGAACAGCATCTTTAGGAACTCAAGTGATTCTATGCCCTGTAAGATCATGTCAGACGTAGAATGGTAAGGAAGGTTGAAATTGTGGCCTACAAAGTATGTAGTCATTTGGTGCTGACCGTAGATCTGTGACCATAGAAACGCTTCTTGAGAGTGTTCTTAGTCTCTCCAACATACTGAACACTGCACACGCTGCACGAGATAAGATATATGACATTAGAAGAGCTACAAGTGATAGTGCTTTTGGTTCTGTGGGTGGTACCGGAGGAGTGTCCAGAGAATGTATCCGATTCCAGGACATGGTTCTGGAAGCAAAGTCGACAATGCAGAAGCAGGCCATGGGTCATCTTCAAAGTAATCAACGGCATGACTAGATGGAAAAGCAACTCACTTAGTAAGTGCCCACATGTACCTCAAATGATATCCCCATAGCAGGAAGATTGAAACATTTTATTACAGCCTGGACTAAAATTAATTCTGATGAATGGATTTTGGACATGGTTGTACATTGTCACATTGATTCAGCATGTTGTCCCAACCCAGATCCAGTTTTTAGATTTTGACGTGGCACTAATAGACAAATAGATTCCTTGTGAACGAAAGGCACAATCATGCAAGTAGAACCCTGCCTTGGCCGATCTGTTTCCAATATTTTTCTGATACCAAGGAAGGATGACTCGATGAGACCCATTTGACAAATTTGCCAAGTACCATCCTTTTAGATGGAAACAGAGTTTTCATTGACACTTATTCGACCACACTGCTACCTTGCTTCAGTAGATCTTAAAGATGCTTAATTTGCCATTCCCATATCCCAAGAACATCAACAGTTTCTGAGATTTCAGTGGCGAGATAAACTGTGGCAATTTACCTGTTTGTGTTTTGGGTTGTCTAGTGCACCACGTATATTTAAGAAGGTTATGAAGCCAGCAATCGATGTTTTAACAAAATAATGGTCACATTTCTACTAATTGTATAGATGATTCCCTTTTGATAGGGGACACAATTAAAAAATGTGTGAATAGCTTTGAATCTAGGTATGCCCTAACGACTGAACTTGGTTTTGTGGTGAATCTACGGTTTGAATTTTGCCTCTTATCAGAACATTAACAGTTTGAAGCAACTGATTATTTATGGCTGGACCCTCCTTTTCTTTGTTTTGACAAGGACTGCCAGCTCCATGAACATGGGATCATTTTCTTGCCCTTGAAAGAGTGTGTCCACAAATCATTGTTGTCCCTTTTGGGTACAGAATCTTCAAAGACTGGGTTAAAATCAATGATTTCCCCCTATTTAATTTCCTCATATGGAATCATAAGATCGGGAACAGCAGAATCGCGAGTAGAGGCAGTAAATGCATTGGTTAAAGACGCAACTGTCGCTGAGAGACAGCAGCTTGCAGGCTGTGATCTTGCGGAGGCCTTGAGGCGCTGGCGCAGCTTGAGGAACCAGGTTCTGCGGTGGGTGTGATATTAAGCTTAGAAGTGCACTTCTTAACTGGCGTAGCAGAAATCTGAGCAGCATTAACACTAGGCACAATTTGAGCTCTTGCAATTTCCTTCTCCAGATGCGTAAAGAACAACTGAATAATGGCCTCATTGGCCATAGTTGATTTGCTGAAAAAAAACCCACACACGACGCGCACCAGGAACAAAGCATAGCAAGCATGATATTCACCAGAAATACACTGACGAGGCAGCGTGAGGATGTGCATGTGAGGTTTGCGGCTACCGCAGTCACCCGGTAATTAGACTTTTCTCCAGGTGCTGCATTTGCAGTCATCCGGCGCGAAAGGGTTAAAGGTCTTATGACACTTTCATGCAGAAACTTAAGTTTTATCTTATGTGATAGATTTCATGTGTCCTAGTCTCTAGGGTTCTAGTTTGATATGTGATCAAGTACATGTAACCCCTTCCCGTAGCCCTTTCATTCATCATTATTTTTATTTGATGCTCATTTTGTATATATGTAATGTTTTCCCTGTGTGTATTGTTGTTTCTTTTTTTACTGTCTTGTTTGTTTCTTGTAATGGCATGTCTGACACAAGCTTTGCTTTTAAGGTATTACCACCTCTGGTGGCCTTTTTATCTCATACATTGTTTGTACAATGTACCTGTATTTTGCCATGAGGTGGAAATAAATGTAATGTAATGCAATGCAATTGAATTAAAGAACTAGATATACTGTATGCCACTAGGGCTTTTCTGACGTAGCAATTACATCAGAATCACCGACATAGGAAAGAGGTAGTGCTGCAGCTGAACCAAACCAATAATTATCGAACATGGCACTTTCAAACCGAACCGAGCCAAACTGGTCGGTTCGGATGTTCGGCTTTAATATGGCATGGCATTGCTAGTGCACAGAATGCATGCAAGAAAACTTGCAAACGTGATGAAAAATGGATAACGAGTTATGCTGCACGCACGGCGCTAGCCCTCAGCACATGTGCATGTACATACATGTACACATACACTGTAAATGTATGTACAGTAAACTTGTGCTGGCCCCGCATCACGCAATGGTTGTAAAAAGCATGCGGTGAGAATTTACTAATTTTACGGCATTTTCGCAGCACAACAATTCTAAATTCTCACTTAATCCAACTGTCCTTATGTATATTCAGATTTACCGGTAGTATTATGTTTGCCAATCTGTGATCGCCATGCCCTTACATTCCATGTTAGGCCAATGATGTCATAAATGGCTGTGCAATACGAATATTGATTGGATGCTGATCACAGTTGGACTCATGCGCGATCTATTGAAGGCAACTTGACTCCAGAGGGAAAAATGATTTTGCCAGACAGGCTGGTGCAGCGATCCAGTGCATGGCAAAATTTGGTTCAAGCAGTGTGGCCTAAGTTGTCTTTTGTTTAATCATGTTTGATCGAAGTCGTAGTGTGAATACCTTGTAATGGAATTTTGCCAGATCTTTAAGTTGTTTGCAAATCTCAACAAATAGCTGTTATCCGTTTGAAAAAGACTGACGGAAAATAACCCCTTTGGCCATGTGGGCGCCGTCTTGGAAAGACTGCTGAAGGCTCTTCAAATAAATTGAAAGCCATAGTTTGGTAGTTGAATCTGTTTCGTGCAAAATAACCAAAACACAATTTGCTGGAAATCTACTTTTATCTTGTATCCTGTAAGGGAAAGTCCCATTTGAGCATGCTGTTTTTTGTTCAGTTTCACATATCCTACGATTGTTTTGTTGAGTCAAGCATAGTCCAAACACAACCGCTTTTGGTCTGTAAAACACGGTCGCAAACTGTCACACCTCTGAGGCAAACTTTCTAGGGAATTTTAACTCCTAAACAAACTTTGGGAAACAGTTTGAGAAAAAATTATGTTTGCATCAAAGTTATTCACAGAGGGTATGGTGAGGAGATTCATTGCTTGTATTAACATATTTTATACATGGAAGTACTATATACGGCAAGTTTGTAGCGAGCTCTTCCATGTCTTAATGTGCATTGTACATGTAAATGTATGTACACATGTATACATGTCCGAACCCAAACCGAAGTTCGGCAAAAAATTTCCAGACAGTGTCTGAACCGAACCCGAACCGAACCTTGGCACCTACTTGCAGCACTAGAAAGAGGTTTAAACTATTTGTTTCCATGTACAGATACCGGACTAAAACTGTAAAAGGTAGTATCAGACAAAAAACAAAATGGCACAAAATGAAATGAATCCCCCCAAAAAGACACATAAAACCCTAAATACACAAAACCTAGTTGTTTTTGAGTTTTCAAGTCAGAAATAAATGAGTAAAATGATTGCGGTTGCACCATGTATCAATCTCTTTCTTGAGTATGTGTGGTTCTGAGAAGAACTAGGGAATAACTCCACGTTTCAAACACTGTAATCTCTCCGTCTTCAGGAGACTGACAGAAATAACAAAATTACTAAATCAGATGATTTGATGAAAGTATTGCAAGTCTCACTTTTTGTAAATTCATCTCCTTACAGCTCTCCTTTAAGCTCTTGCTTGCACGCAAGTCTAAGCACTTTCAACTATGTCTAAAATTGCAATGAAGGGAAATGAGCATGTTGGTTGATCACATGGTCATCATCCCACCATACCTCCCCATAACTACCTAAAAATTTACCTCTGTAATGTTGAACGAGATGTATGTATCTCAGCCTCTTCTCCAAAGTCACCCTCTGTCAGTGCTAATGAGGGAACTGGGCTGCCACTGCCATCCCCACTCCCTCCATTTTGTCCGTCTTTCAACTTGCCAAGTTCCCTGTCTGATGCTTGCGACTCTGTGATTTTAATTAATTAAAACTTCCAGTCTGGCCGCAGAAAATCAACGATGATGGTGTTAAGACAAACACGACTATTGAGTGCCAAGCTAGTCAGAAAATATTAGGCATGGTAGGCAGTTTAGTCAGAGAGTGTTTCCAGCGAAATGGGTTGGGTAACACAATGAGTAACACACTAAGTAGTTTGGGATTGTGCAAAGAGCAACAGACTAAATCTTTTGATTGTGCAATGAGTAATGCATGTATGCATGTGTAGGATGGTACAGGCAATGCAGGGGCATGTTCAACAGCACATACATGTACTGGTACATACATACCCTGTATATTTTGAGTGGTATGCATACAAATACAAAGTGCTGTGCAACTGAACACACCCCAGTAATACAGCAGTTGGTGTGATACAGTACTATTGGTCCAGGCATACAACTGGTTTCTATTTTTCAACAAGAACAATAATGAACCAATCTGAAGCCACTGGACACAAGAGAAATACATGTACATGTACAGTATGTCCCATCGAATTTACAGGACTTAAGTTAATATGTATCTCATTTAAAAATGAGTACAATCAGCATTCTAATTAATGGAACAAATTTGATGCCTTTTGTGGTTTTACAACTTGATGTGAAACCGAGGTGATTCAGCCATAGTTAATCAAAACAAATAACTTATTCAAAGTACTTTGTACTTTCCAACTGAACAACCTGGAACAGGCCAGCTGATCTTCTAGTTAAAATCTACCCTCTCTCTTCTCAGCAATGTAGTCAAAAGAACCCAGCCCTTTGAGGGAGAAACTGCAAACAGAGAAACATACCCAAAAAACGGTTGTCTGCTTCTTGCTGCTGGTAGGCCTTAACTTGTAATATCTGAGAAAACAACAATAACATTAATAAAAGAACTTAATTTGTTGGCACCTTTGTCATACAAGACGTGAGTGAGCCTGAACATTTAAAGTATGTTATGTGGATACATGTATTTTCTAGTTTCCTGTTATTCTGGCTGTTTGCTGTGTCCAATTAAAATCCACCCCATATCATTTTGAATGAATAATACTTTACCAATTGAACAAAGGTTGTCACTTTCATCCTCTTGAACATCTCATCCTTCTTGTACCTGTAGTCTAATGTTTAACATGGCAAAACATATCTTTTAAAGTAAGTGAACTACATTTTAATAAATTTATCTGATGTTGTTTTAAAACCGCTGGGTGTAAAGGGGTAAGGTTATGAGCATGTATGTAGAAAATTCAACTGAAAGTGTAGCTCAACAACAGGGAGTAAGTGATAGAGTAAATGTAAAATAGATTTTCATTGGCGCGGCGAGCACCACAGTGCCGAGGGTCCGCGCTGGCCGACCCTCGGCACTGCCAACCTTCTTAGGGATCCTGCATAACAAAGTTACCATTTGCATAATGCTTTCGTGGATGACTGCATTCCGGATACTTGTTGGCAGCCGTAGCGTGCCGACAGAATCACAGACACTCATCTGCAATTTTCACTATTAACAGCCTTCCCAGCTTATTGAACCACGGTCCTCAACCCCCCCCTCCTGATCCTCCACGCTCAACTGTCAACATATCAATCGCTGAGACGTTAAAAAGAAAACTAAAAACCAATCGAAATATTAGCTGTACATACATGTATTCCTAATTATTAATTGGTTGTAAAAATTGAAGCCAGATACCTGTAATATCACGTGATAATGGCAGTGTCAGTCACTGGACAGAAACAAAATTCTGTGGTCACAATGACATCAAGTTTTACCTTCCCCTACCATGGATGGTGCTTTTGAGGGACAGGTAGAGAGGAGACAAACCCAGTTATATTACTGGAGGGCCCCGAATATATTCACTGGTATTAGTTTTATTTTTCAAAATCATTTTTCCATGGCTTGATTTTCTCTCTAGTCTTAGAATATTTTCTCACACTTTACGAAACTAAAAATAGTCTCAGACTTGGAATACTTTCCAAAGACTCAGAATATTATATAACGGACCCAGGAGTATCTAAAAAATATTCTCCGCCCTCGGAATATTTCTCCCCCCCCCCACGATATTTCCCCTGGGTCAGTACTTATGCTTCATTGGACTGTCAATAGTGTCCATTGGACTCAGAGCTTTTGCTGGACTCGGAAAACTTTCTCAAGACTCAGACTATATTATATTACAGAACTCAATACATGTACATGTACATGTATGTTTTTTCCTCCCCTTTTAGTTGTTTTCCCTGCCATGGATATTTTTCCTGGACTAAAAAAAAATATTATTCCTGTAGTTAAGAATATTTTTCTCCTAGATTCATTAAATTGGATGCCGGACTCAATAATATGTAACTCGACTCAAATGAACTAATCCTGGCCTCAGAATATTTCCTGCCCCACAATTATCCCCATTTTTGAAATATTTTCCCAGACTCAAGAAAAATTTAACAGGACTCAATATTTTCCAGGAAAATGAATATTTTTGGAGGATTGAATGCGCCGAATAAAAATAATCAGTTTGCGGTGAGGCAGGGAAAAATTAAAACCACACGTGATCCAGGTTTGGATAAAGAAATGTTGAGAGGGGGCAGATTAATATGTTTGGCGGATTGAATGCACGGAATAAAAAATAATCAGTACGTAATGGGACACGGAAAAAATATTTTGGTGGGTTCTCTGCTTGGTATCATTAAGTGGTGGGGTGGGGAAAAAATAATAGCCACATGTTGTCCAGGTTTATAGTAAAAAAGAAATGTCGAGATGGACCTTGTCAATCAAAAGACGCAGCAACTAAAAAAGGCAACTGGCCCCATTACCTCGTAGAATTACATTTTACACAGTCAGTGGGTTGTCAATCTTTGTTTAAATAAAAAGCTCCTCAGGGAAATTCGTTTGAAATAGTGTCATTGTTAATGTAGTCGATCTTCCATCCAAATTAAAAAATTTACATTTTGGAAATAGTTTTGTAGTACATGTACATGTATTTCCTGCTCACAGGGTACGGACCACATTGCACTGGAATTGAGGTCTATTTCAGCTGAAGGCAGACTGAATAATTTTCAGATCTGGATGTAGGAAAACGACTGTACTCAGACAATGAAATTCAATCTGAAGTTTTGATCTGCTTCAATTTCATAGACACAGACACTTTTCTGGGTTCCCTTCCACTTATCCCTCGCTTGGAATTTGGAACTCACTTTCACAGGACTCGCTTTGTGGCTGAAATTGACAATGGACATAGGCGTGTCGTGGCGAGCCTTGTGTGAGAGAGGAATTTCCCTTTTCACATTGCTCATTAACAATGCAAATGCACGATAAGGATATTTAATGAGCTGGAGACTGGTCTGGGTGCCACGCTTCGCCACATGTAGAGGGTGGACAGGTGACTTGGAAAATGCACCATGGGGTGCCGCGGCGTCTTGCAGCAGCTCGTGACGCACCGATTAAAATCTTTTTGACATCGTGCCATGTAATTACCAACAAACTGGCTGTCATGAACTGAACTAGCATCATAACACAAAACTATTGCCATGACAACATAAAAACACAAGGAATCTTGCCACTTTCAACAAGTACAGTAGATGCAATTAACCCTCCACCTACATGTACGTAAACGACAATATTGCTTTTTATGACATAAACATTTTCCACGAAATTCCTCTCCAATATCAAGTGTGGGTCGGGTCTACTAAAGAATACCTACCCAAACAGTCATTACATATATGCAAATTTCCCATGCACTTATTATTCATCCGCTCAAAGGTTTGATCACCCGTGGAGCACCCTGACCTCCCACAATGCAGCGCGACCTTGCCGCAATGGTCATCCTTGTTTTTGAAAGCGACTCAAAATTTTGCAGCCAGAGTGGGGAGGACGGGTGGGAGAGGACTGTTTACCTACCCAAACAGTCACTACATATGCAGAGTAGCATCGGTCTTGGTAGAGGTTGGCAACAATACATCTAATGCCGAGAATACAATTTTACATACAAGTATAAAAGTAATACAGTATATTACATATATATTATAAGTATAAAGAGGAATGCATAAGATTAAGAAATGGTAAAGGAACTTCACAATGACTTGTCGTCCGTCCTACAGGAGGTCCCTCTGACCTGTGCAGATAGTAGGACTGTCCTGCTATTTGTGATGTCGCTCTGCAGGACATCCCTCAAGTTGCAGGAAGTAGAAGGAGATTTCCAACATGCAGTTTTGCAGATGTTTGCAATGGAAACATCTCCAGAGTAAGACCGAGATGAACATACTGCTCTTACGTCATGAGCCCTAATGTAGTAATGACTATGTTCATCAGAGCTTAATGGCCAGACTGGATTAGCAAATCTAATGGCTGAAGCCGTCCAGCAGGCAATAGTGTATTGACACCACTGGACGGTGTGGTCTCATGAAAGTGATAAGCGACGGGTAATATCGTCCCTCTTAGTGCTATCGTTTCAGTCAGGTACCACTTCAGGACATGTACAGGTCCCCAAAGTTTATCCGCATCCTATCCAGGACGTAAGGAGGCGGAGAGTATAAAGATATCAGACGGATCAGGTGAGGGAGTCTGATCCTTCGTCAGGAAGCCGATTGAAGGAATGAGGTGAACACCATGCAGCTCCCAAAGTAGATGGCCTTCAGCAATGGGGAGAGCCTATAGTTTGCTGCCTCCTCAAGAGGTAACCATTTTCAGGAGAAAAGCCAACCTGACATGAGCGTGCGTATGGCAGGCATCATTTAGGGTTCAAAGGACGCATCTAGAGAACCTAGCTTAGGTCTTATGACCAGACCAATTTCCCAACAAGGGGACACTGGATAAGCATATCATACAAAAGATAATGGAATGTCATGCTGATATTAAAGGGCAGTTGAACTGACCTTGAAACCAATGTGTATGGCAGCTAGGGCTGACCTATAGATATGAGTCGTAGATATTTGTAGCTCTGAGTGAAAGAAGTACATAAGGAAGTCGGTTATGGCAATCACAGGAGGGTTAACTGGAGCCAAAGCCTGACTATTGACGAACGTAACACAATGCTAAAATCTGCTGTCACAAATTTGAAAGGTGGGCAGATGACGTCCCATGCAGCCACGACTGCAGTGTTGCTAGAAAGTCCCGCTGAAGAGGAAGATCGTGGGAAGTTGAGCGTTGTTCAAGGAAGTGAAGAGATCTATATAAGGCTGCTCTCTCATCCCACGGAGAGTGTGTCCGCCACTACGTCACTGGACCCTACCATGTGGATTGTCTGCATGATCCCTTGTCCTTTCCGTTTATGTGGCTTTGGTTGGCAACATGAAAAAAAGGAAAAAGAAAGAAAGCCGCAAGACATACTCAAAGACTGAGATGACATTATCATTCAGAGTCTCTAGCATGACTGTAGTGAAGGTCTGGGCGGAAAGGAGAACTCTCCTTTCCCATCAAAGGAATTTACCTCGATAAGAGGGGAAGAAATGAAATAGGTCAGAGGCCGAGATAAAGACTTCTTGTAACCTAGATAAAGTTGATGTCAGTCTTTATCAAACAAGGAGTTCCCAACAAAAGGATAGCTAAGTCAAATGCATATGTTGTCTTTAGCGGCAGTGTATAACACCTGGATATGTGGAAAGGTGTTGAAGACGTCCATGTCTGCATCAGAAAACTTTAATCATTTTCATGCATGGGCAAAAAATAAATGGCCTGCATAGAGGCCATAGAGTCAGGCCACATAAGAATCTGTGCTCACAAGGAATCACATAAGTGGGGGCCACCGAATGGTTGTTCTGCTGATTACAGGGTTGTACATGGTGAGACGCAGTAGAAATAGATTTGCAAAATTTCTCCCACAGGGCTCCTTAGGGAAACCCTGGATTATGGGGTGCCAAGGAATGTGTAAAAATCCCAATGGCTTGAAGAACGTTGTGTTTGGATGCCTGGGGATGTGGACTGGAGAGACGCAACGGTAGGTCTGCGTCACAATGACAAATTCACTGTGACTGAACTGAAAAAGACAGGAAGTCTGCCTGGAAAATTTGTTCATTCCTGTCTTGATGCCAAGTGATGTAGTCTCGAATGCCGGCAGGTTTAGACTTATAGCGGTCATCACAGATCACCAGGTAAAGCATGCACTCACTTCCCTGTAGCCTGGGCGGGCCTACTGATGGTAGCAAGAGTAGCTCCAGAAGGCTTTGACAGGGAGTCGGGATTGGGTCCCTGTACTGACAGCATATTCACTGGAGCAACGATCTGGAAAGTTGGCCCGGAAAGTGCTAACTTATGGTTTACGTCTGAATGCCCACACTGTAGATATGTCGGAGGCTCGGTTGCATTTGCATGTAACGGCTGCCTGGAAAAGTGGGACAGTGGCTCATGTTCATTTGAGGAGGGAGCCCGATGGACCCTCACAATATATGTATAATCAAAGACAGATAGGACAAGCATTAATAATACAAGGTCATATCTATGACAAGAATTTATTATTATTTTTTTATTTATCATTTTTAATAGGTGATAACATAAGGAATTTGTAAAGTTCCAAGGACCCTGTTGTATCAGTGTTCCACTGTGCTCAACAGAGTAGTTGTCTCCAAGACACTATTCTTGAAGCCCCTAGATAAAAGGAAGGTGATGAGGAGACATTGTATACACTGGGGCCACTCCGGATTACAAAAGGGAGCAGTCCGCTAAGGCGAAGAACTTACTTCATAAATGGGAGCCCTGTTGCAAGAGTATCTGAACCCATGGGGCAGTTGCTTGACTGGCACGGACGTGGTCAGTGTCTTCCTTCGGAAGGGAGGCTGACGGAGGATCCGGACTCTGGAACATGTCATAGGCGGTGAGGACGCCGATAAAATTGGTGTCATCTTCAACCACAGACACTGTCACTTTGCTTTGACTGAAGTAGGGCCGTTCTTTAGTCAAGAGCCGAGGGTGCTCCATAGATTGGCCGGTGGTTAAGCGGAGGACAGTCAGGCTGGAGCGGACTCAAACACGTGCCAAGGTCTGGCTAGAGACTAGAATATCTCCACACATGAACGATCATGCGGGAGTTTTTGGAAAAATTGGCCAGGAAGATTCCAGTCATGCCATGTCGTTTAAACAAGTCATGGCTGATGTCTTCCTCTGGCGAAGTGGCTAACAGCAGGCCAAGCACTTGAATCATGTCTTGCTGAAGAAGACAGAGGTAGACAGGACACAGGGTCCTTGCCAGATCCTGGCGGTGTCGCTGCTTGGGTCTTCCGCAGTTGACAGCAAGGCCTTTTCCACATCCTGGTAGCCGGAGAAGACAGGGGAGTATGACAGATCCTGACAACGACCCCCTGAATTCAACCGGCTAAAACCTATAATTCATTTGTAGGGTAGACACGGCGTAGCTCGAACGAACCTTATAGTACAGAGAGTAAAGACCTGCAGGTTGCACATACAAGAAAACTGAAGAAAGAACACAAAAATATACATGAAATGAACACTCTTACCAATAAATGGATAAAATCCAGGTTATACTTTACTTACATAGGAAGAAAAGGTGATCAAATCTACACAGAATCGTGTAGCCAAAAATGGAACCTCGATAAATCGAAGATGCCTCGAAAGACACACCCGTTATGTTACCGCGCTGAGAAAAGAAGGACGATCATGGCAGCCAGGCTGTGCTGCATTGTGGGAGGTAAGGGAGCACCACGGGTGATCAAATCTTTTCAAAGAATGAATAATATGCGCATGGGAAATCTGCATATGCAGTGACTGTTTGGGTAGCTGGAGTGCTATAGACTGACTGGCTTCACTTGAATAATGAATTGGCCAAACCTATCACATTGACTATGTTGAAAAAAAAGCTTCCGTTTGATTCACTTACTTTTCCTAATTTCTTCAATCTTGGCCATATATTTGGACATGCTAGCACCTGTACATGTAAGAACACAAAAATAGAAACATCCATAGTAAATTCAGATCTCAGGCTCACTTTCGTCCTCAGTATGTTCATGTACATGTAGACATGTACTTGCCAATGGGACCAGTTCGCTACAGAAAAATAGCACTGTAGACCGGATATAATGCTCGTATTATATAACATCCACTCCACCATGGATCAGCTGGATAGAGCATTTTTTACTTTTCTCTATATTGATTGGTGTCATGCCCTTTTTCATACAGATGGACCAGGTATTTTTTCCTGCAGGAGATCTTGTGTTTGTGTTCATCCTTGCAAAATAATGTATGTTGTGATGGTCACTATCTGCTTTGTGTCTTCCCCTGCACTGACTTGACTTTGTTAACAAGCATATTGTTGGTTACATTTTGTGGTGTGTAATTTTCATTGTACAGAATTCTATTTGCAGAATTGTACTTCATATTCGACCATTGTAACCAGGGTTCAGTTTGTCAGAATTTGTGCCTTGTGTGAATTAATTCTGTTTCTACAGAAGAATATGCAATTTTGAAACACTTGTAGGTTTTTGCGTCAGATTGAGTTCTTGAGTCAAATACTACTGTAACGGACCGTTAATATAGCTTTTGTTGCCACTAGAATAGCCTCAGGCATCGGCGGATCTAGAGGGCAGCTGGTGCAGGGCCTCCCATGGAGCACCCTGACTGGCTTCTTTTGTGATTGTATAACATTTTGTGCGCAATGGAAATTGGTTTCTATTTCGGTATGCTTGTGGTTTTGGTGGGTGCGGGAAGGGTTTGCAAAGTTGTGATACATGTCTGTTGGGAGGAGAGTTGGAACGGTGTAGTTGTTCTGACTGCAGTGTGGAAAGCTGTAAGCCAAATTTCGAGTGAAGTGAAGAAGCTTTGTCATTGTACATCCTGTGAGTTGTGTCCCCTTTATGGTGTTGCTGATTAGGAGGACAAGACCCCACTATTTCACGCTATAATTGGTGGCAGTGGTGGGATTATTCACATTCATGTCTTTTGGGGAAAAGACATGGCAAGTCACATGGAATCTACACGGAGCATCATCAAAGCCATCAACAACATTTCCAAGGACATTGAATAGCTGGAATGCTCCCTGACTGAGAGCTCATGTCAGGGCACGCATGGGTCCAAATCTGGACATAAATGGCAGTGTAATTCGGTGGAGACGCCAACTCTGCTTACGGGGGACGAGTTGGACAGGTTGAAGAAATCTCGTAGCCTCTCAAATCTCAGAGCACCACTCTGATGCAATTACTTTCAATATGGAGCCTGTCCTCCTGGGCACGTAGAGGCTGCATGCTTTGTCATGCAGGCAGGCACATGGCATTGCACACATACACTACTACTAGTGGACCTGGTGTTTTAAATGTGTTTGGCCAGCACGCAAATGTGACATGCATCGGAGCGGCACCATGGGTAACGGCTCGGGAGTACAATGGGGCCTCTTACATTGAAGCTTACCTCAACATGAGTGAGATCAATAGCTGGAACAACAAACAGTGAGCTGACTACCTCCTGGTTGCACTGAAGTGACCTGCATTGCAGGTCGTCTGCTCCTTGCCGAAGGAGGTACTCTCGTCGTATGGTAAACTGGCAAAGGCCCTCGAGCGGCGCTTTGGGACAGCGACTTAGCAAATCCATCATCGTGCGGAACTGTCATCAAGAAGTAGGTGTGCAGGTGAACTCAGTCAAGCCATAAGAAGGCTGGTCCGTCGTGCATTTTTTGATAGTGGATCAACTTTTCTGAAGGGCTTTGCCATAGAAATGTTCAAGAATGCTCTGGACGACCTTGAAATGAAGTGTGCTCTGTTTCAAGGGAAGCCGTCAATGCTGGATGAGGCAGTGGAAGTTGAGGCAGAGGCATGGTGTAAGGCAGAGAAGACCAGACGGTTGAGAACAGCGGCAACTGAGCAAGGAGAAGGAAAATCTTTGGACTCTGCATCAACTGACCAGGTAACAGCAATGTTGCGGGAGCTATCGTAATTGCAACAACATGGCCATCCAACCAAGAAAACCGATGAGTTGAAGTCAGGTTGTCAGAAATGTGGCAGCCCAGAACACTTTTGAGCCCAATGTCCAGTGATGAAAAATGAACAGCCACCGTTAAACAGAGCAGAGCTGGGTTTGGAGCCGACAACTCAGCCATAAACACCCCAGGGCCCAGTACTTTAAGGCAGGGGGTGGAGATGGCTCTGCCGCCGGCACGGATAACGTCGCTGTCGACACAGGCAATTCTGTCGCCAGATGGGCCTGCCTCCACCGGCAATGATGGCCTCGCCGCCAGCGCAGGCACTTCTGCTGCCAGTGGGAACAACTACAGGGCCACAAATTCAGCTTCCAACTTTGGACTCAGACAATTTACCGACCAGTGGTGCAAATACTGAACGTGGAACGGGGATACAATAGGCGTCTTCAGAGTTGGGACTATATATTCGTGGGAAACTGTTTGGGATGGCCGTGAGCTTACTGTTAGACATTAGAGCAACAAAGACCTTCATTGTCTACCACCTGCTGGGGAGGGTGGAGCCGAAACTTGAGCCTAAGCTGCTTCCTGCAGATCGTTGGTTCCATCAAGCGGATGGCAGTGCATTTCACGTTGATGGACGCGCAAGGGTGCAAATCAATATTGGAGGGACTGAGATACAACATAGCGTGTGTGGGTCGCTGACATTAGTGATGATGTCATCCTGGGGCTTGACTTCTTGAGAGGAAACAGGTACCAGCTGATTTGGGAGGAGGATTGTTTCACAATTGGCCAGTACAAGGTTCATTCTTGGAACATTCTTGTACCTCCATTTCTGAAATGCAGCTTGAGTGCCAGGTCGTGAGCGATGGGGTGCAGCTGCCAAGTTGGGGTGTGCTGCAGAACTTGACAGGGATGAAGGGTTGTGAGGTTCTGGTCGCAAGTGCTCTTGTTGGGACTCAAGGAAGCCATGTTCCTGTTAGACTCTGAAGCGGTCATGCTGAGGAAAGGGACTGATGCTGCTATCCTCAAACCCGTGGATAGTGTTGCAGTAGTGAACACAGAGACCCTGCCCACCAAGGCCCTCGGGTGAGTGAAGAGTCTGTGCCTGGATATCTGGCTTCACTTTTCGAATGTGGCTGTAAAGAGCTGAAAGCCAACAAGCAGGATAGACTGGCAGCGATACTGAGAAGGTTTGGGGACGTGTTTTCGACTGGGGACGGTGATATTGGGCAAACTAGTTTAACACAACACCACATCCACACCTCGACTTCCCAACCGGTCCGTCAGAGACCAAGCAAATTCCCTTACACCAGCCAGGCGTTGCTGACCAGGAGATAGCGAAGATGATTGCACAAAGCGTCACTAAACCCTCTAAAAGCCCTTGGTGTTTTCCAATTTTCCTTGTGAGGAAAAAAGGCGGGTCCACCCGAGCTTGCATCGACTACAGGAAGTTAAACGATGTGACAACAAAAGATGCACACCCACTTCCCCGCATCGAAGATAATGTTGACTCACTGGCAGGGTCCATGTTCTTTTTGACCCTGAATCTTGCCTCTGGATACTGGCCAGTCGAGGTAAAAGGGAAGACCGGACGAAGACATGGCAATGCTGATGCCATGTCCAGGAAGTGTTTTCCAGACTGCAACCATTGGGGTAAGGAGGAGATCAGCCACGGCACCATATTGGACGTAGAATACTTGTGCCATTCCAGGTGGGAACAGACACAGTGTAGTACCACACAGGCCTCAGACCAGTCGGACTGGACGTCCCGCCAATGGTGGAGGCAGCGGAACCTCTGAGTACGGTAGCATCCCCCTTGGCGAGGGCAGCCAAACCTCTGGTTAGGGAGCTCCCATCACAAGACCCGTCCTTGAGGCCCGCATGTCAACCTCGGACAGATACTCCAGTGAGGGCCCAGGGTCCACTGGTCACCACAGAACTAAGTCATGACCATATTGTCCAAACACAACAGAACGACGAAGACCTCAGGGTAGTAAGGCAGTGGGTGACGCGAGGTCAAAGGCCACCATTGAGAATATAGCTTCCTTAACCACTTGCTGCCGGTGGCAGTTATTAATGCTGATGATGCTGAGGCGGGATATTTATCATTTTTTCTGTTTTCAAAATTCTTTAAAAATTCTTATCTTCGTTTACCGGACACTTACAACCAAACGAAGGACTGTCTGGTGACCATCTATTGATGCCGAGTAATTCAGCCAAGCCTGCAACCAAGCCTGCAGCCCTGTAAAAAGAGCCCAGATTGTGCAGTTTTATGCTGAGGTGACTTTTACTGCCCTTTTGAGGCAGTCTGTCCATAGATGGGTTGCACAATGTCAGCAGTGCCAAAGGTGAAAGCCACCTGCAAAGGCGAAGAGAGCATGAATGGAGTGCTACCACGTTGGAGCGCCAATGGAGAGAATAGCAGTTGATGTAGTTCGGCCACTTCTGGCCACAGAACGAGACAACAAGTACATTGTGGTTGTCGGAGACTATTTCCCCAAATGGACAGAATGCTACCCAGTGCCAGACCACACTGCTAAAATGGTGGCAACAAAGCTTGTACATGTAGATGAGTCGGTGTCTAGATTCGGTGTTCCCCTTAAGTCCACTCGGATCAGGGTCGTAAGTTTGAATCTGAAGTCTTTGCACAGGTGTGTTTCGTCCTTGGCATAAGGAGGACCCGCACCACCCCTTACCACCCGAGATCTGACGGGATGATCGAGCAGTTAAATTGCACCATGGAGGCCATGCTGAGTCTATGGGTGAACAAGTCACAGACTGACTGGGATGAGCATCTAACCCTTCTGACTATGGCTTACTGGTCAGCAGAGCATGAGACCACCAGAGAGACACCAAATACCATGATGTTGGGGCGAGAGGTTAGGATGCCAGTTGATTTGCTTGTTGGCTCCACCCCAGAGATCCAGTCCAATACACCAGAGTGTATGTGCAAGCCCTACAGGCCAAATTATGGCTTGCACACGAGGCTGCACGGGAGGCTACCGGGGCACAAATGAGGTCCCAGAAGAGGCATTACGACAGGAATGTTGGTCAGGTGTTGTACAACAGAGGAGATGTTGTGTGGCTCCACTGCAAAGTGAGGAAGAAGGGAGTCTGCCCAAAGTTGAGCCTGAGCTGGACTGGGCCATATGTCGCAGTGGACAGGCTGTCCGACGTTGTGTATACAATCAGAAAGACCCCTCGTTCTCACCCTCAAGTAGTCCACGCAGATAGGTTAAAAGCTTGCCAAGGAGTAAGTGCAGAGAGCCGTGGATTCTCCAAGGCCTGGAGATTATCTGCAAACCATTCTCACAGCGCCGCCGCCGCCGGCAGAGGTCTCAATCAACCACAGCAGAGTACGCCTCGCACTCGCCGTGGTAGAGCAGTCGGGAAACCCAGACAGCAGGAAATACTTGCAGCAAGTCTGCCAATCACCAGGCACGTACGCCAGCACAGCTGCAGCTGAAGACCATCGAGAGACACTTGCAAAGCACAAGAACAGCCCAAAGTCCACAGACAAGACAGTGATGGAGAAAGGCATATACAAATGCTGAGTTTGTGGGCAACCTTACGCCTTGCCCTACAACAGGCGGGGGCATGAAAAGTTGTCGCATGAGACTTTCCCCTGTCTACACTGCAAGCAACAGTACAAACGGGCTAACTATCTAGCCCGGCATATGAAATCCCAGCATGGTGACAGTGCTGACGAAAGTGGCCAGGTGGCGGGAATGTAAGTCGACGCCCCCAGGCCACTCAGGAGGGTGGTGAGCGTACAGGAGCAGCAACCATCAGAGGGGAAGCTGTACCTCAGGGGGAGATGGTGCATGGCTGCACAGATTCACATCGCCGGACTGACTGTGTGTGAGCCACTGGACGAGTTCCACAAGAACCCCAGGGTGGTCACAGCCACGCAGACGGAGGCGGTATTAATGTGCAAAGAGTTCACAACAGTCACACGTGAGACAACGGAAACCCGTCGGGCCGGCGGACCTACCGAGAGATCTGCTGGAGGGAGCCGGGCGATGTCCTGTGGAAGACATGGAATAGAGACACTCGTGGCAGCGAGTAGAACGTTTCCAATCACCATTTTGCTATGGGTAGGGCCAAATGGTTGTGTTCTTGTTGAATTAGGAACCAATCTGGGGCCTAAATCAACATTAACCAATAGTTCCGCGGACACCCAGGTAGGCCTATGAGTGTACATTTTTGAAAAATATATGTGCTGATTGGGAGACTTAATTTTGTATGAATTTTTCAGTTGTCTAGATAAAAAACTCTTTTTTATACTTCCCAATCTGGTGAAAGCTAAATAAATACGGACTTAAACTAAAGTTTTCTTTTTTACCTCAAATCAAGATGGCTGAACCCACGAGACTCTTTTATGATCAGTTCATTGGATCATTCAAGATTTTGTTTTAATTTTACGAAAGAGCAATTGATCAATTTGACACATAAATATGTCAGAAAAGCTTATTTGAAAGGCTTTATTTACAAGTATGAATTTCAGATGAGCCACTTCAATGGAATCCCGACTATCGCCTTCATTTTTGTTAATTATTAGCCTCCCAATCCTGTTTCACCCCCATCTGGTAATCAGTTAAAGGCCTACCTGTATCAAGTGTTGGTTTAACATCTTTGTATCTTGGGTTTTCAGGGATCTTCTTGTTCAGTACCTGATCAAAATGAAAGAATGTAACAAATACCCTGATGATACCAAACACATAAATTCAGGCACTGACATGACTGATGCAATCCTAAATTTGTCGAACCTCTGCTTTCCAACGTGAGAAAAATCAACCCGTTTCAACTAACCCAAATGATAACAATTCACTTTCAAATTGTATACTTTGCCATAAAGCGGTAGTCACTGCAACTGAAAGTTGTGCTGTTCAGGAAACAGTTATCGGCAAGCCCATGCAGACACCACATGCTTTAATGGTATGCTAGCTTGGCCAGCTACATGTACATGCAGTGGTCAATTTAGACAGGTGCACGCATATGCATGTATTACTTTTGTAAGTCCACATGCACCAATGCATGTGATTTTGTTTTTCTAAATTGAACACTGTGTACATGTTTGGTACAGTGCTATACAGTGGAACGTTGTATACTGAACACCGCTATACCGAACATTCAGCTGTACTGCACATTGTCCTTGGCTCCCAATATTTTGTGCACAGAACCTACCAAACACTATGCAGTTGCTGTTTGTAATTCTTGAACGTCAACATGATAAAACAGTCGGGGTTTTTATGTTGGAAAGTGACAAGAGGCCATTTTTCCCCAAGGATTAGAAAGGAAAGTCAGTAGTTCTTGAAGAGTCAACTGTAATTAACTAGCTTACAAACTGACAAACTTGCGTACATTGGTCCGTACTTGTTCAAAATCGTCTTCTAGTAACAACCAGGGCATGTACGTTTATAATCTGTCAACGGTACTGAATGGACACTGGTTTTGCAACTCCGCATGATTGGGTGCGGAAGGAAACCGCACGTGCACCTTGGCATTGCACTAACATTTTTTTACTATTATTTCTAGTATTAAAAACACAATGTATCTGTAGCCCAAAGGCTTAATTGCTACATTGTTTACAATTTTAAAAGAACACCCAACTGGACACAATTAAACACAATTATAATAATAACAGATACAGGTGTATGAACAAGTACATGAACATGTACATACACTGTACATGTACATACCATAAAATGCTGATAAACATTCTTTCTGAATGTCGGCTTTCAGAATTTCTTTCCGAAAGCCGACTCCAAGAATTCCAGCCTCGCGAAGGCCACCTGCCAAACAGCAAATTCTCGGTTTGTGGCCGTGCATGCTCTGCACGCTTTGAATTACACGGTGAAAAGGCTGATTGTTTGGTAGCATGCAGCTCTACTCATGCTTCCACATTCCCGTTGCCTCTTTTCAGATTGGGGACTATTGTGAAGCTGTTGATTATGATGCAAATTCAGTCTTTTCATTTCTGGGCTACACACAAAGGACAATTACCATATATACAAGAGCCAGGTTCTGCTTTCTTTCACCGTGTTCGCTCGAGCGTGGGCCAAGAATAGTAGCTGAAAAGCGGGCTGAGGATCTAAATTTTTATGGTGGCTCTAGCCACATCCTGGCGCGAAGGGGTTAAAACATGTGAAAGAACGGGCGCTTTATGTGTTTCAAAATACTGACAGAGTAAGGTATTGGCTACGTTCATACATGTATCTCTCTGTGTTGCACTTGATTATAGAAAGTTTGTTTGAATCTCTTCATTGATATTGCACGCTAGAACTTCTGGGTTGAGGCAATCACTGTTGGAACAAGTCAGAACATTTTAGTTTGCTAGCAAAGTCGACGCAAAGGCATCTTCTATGGTCATGGAGAGAGACCAAATTGTCCTTCAAAAGGGCATGCTCGTAACCTACATGTAAATAACCTGGGCCCAAGATAATTTTAAGGGCACACTTTTGAATACTCTCTAATTTGTTGATTTATGTGCTAGTTGAACCAGCATTCCAAAAGGGTGTTGCATATTCCGTTAGCGGTCGTGTATACTCCTTTATACACAGTTAATAAGCCATCAAGGGATAAGTGGAATTTTTTTAGCAGTTTTAAGCATATGAATCTTGTTGCCAGCTCTGCGATAAATCTGGTCAATGTGTTTGTCCCATCTAAGATCTGAAATGATTAAAACACCAAGAATTTTTACACAGCTATGTGGAGATCAGAAGAGGAAATCTGTAAAGGAGGAAATTGTGGAATACATTTCATAAAGCATACAATCATGCAAGCACTTTTATAGGTCTGGGTTGACTTTCATATTATTTTGTACTGTCCATTGACTAAATTCGTCCAAAACAGATTGAATTGTATGGGGGTCATTCGCTCTCCACAATAGTCATGTCATCAACACATTTGGGACTACGTAACCGACCATTGGTGCCGTCAGCTGAATTATCAAGATGAACAGTGCCATTAAATTTAGCAAGAAAAGCCAACAGTCCAAATTTTGTACCTTGCGGTGTTTCCCCTTCAAGTACATTAAAATTTGACAAAAAATTTTATACTTGACACACTGTGATCTCTTGGTCAAACAGCTGCTAACCCAAGAAATGATTGAGGGGCATGTGCCCAAGTGAAGCTAATCACGAATAACAATGTTATGATCAATAAGATCAAATGCCTTACTAAAATCTGTAACAACCAAAGAACTGTGGCTTTTCGGAAAGTCAGCATGAGCAGGTAAATGATCAATCAGTTTAACCAAATAATGAGATGTTGATACTCCCTTCTTATTACTGAACTGATTAGGATCCAAGTTCACTTGAATGTCTGAAATAATCTATTGCACAACAAAATGCCTGGCTACTTTGGTAAAGTGATCAGTTAAGGAAATTGGGCAGAGCTTATTCCAAATAGGAGAACTTTTTGGTAAAGGAATGACAATAGCTTTTTCCACTACTTTGGAACCACTGCTTCATGGTACATGTATGATGAGTTAAAGATATATATGTGAGTGGTTTCCTTAATTGATAAGCAAATTTGTGGATGATCGGTGCTGGAATGCCATCCCGACCACCTGCCTTCCTACAACTGATTTTATTTATTTGAGACTAGTCTAAAGAGGACGCCACTGATAAACAAGCTACCAAGATTTGCCACAGCATGCATCAGAGATCAATCCTGAGCGGTAGCTTCACAACTTTTAGGATAAACTTGAAATCAATTTTGTAACTTAAGATATAATAAAACACAAAACGTATTAACAGATACATATTTAAAAACTTTAAACGTGAATGCAACAGCAAAACATCATGAAAACAGCAAACTATAGTATCACAAGAGGGTGCATTTCGGTTTAAAGAGGGCACCTTTCAACATGACAACGACACATTCGGCAGTATATTTTGCTATACTGAACACCCTGTACCAAGCATTTAGCATGGACCCCATCTTGTTCATTACAGCGGCATTCCACTGTAGTTATGCCGATTCAACTACAGCACAAAAATCCAGTGCGTACATGTACATGCGTCATATGCCAAAGTCATCAACAACTGGTGCTTGTAGAAACCAATTTTCATTTATCAAAGAAGTCCCATATATTTGAGGAATTGTGTCAGGTGTGAGCTGCATGAACTTGTACATGTTGGAGAAGCTTGAGAAATTTTGGGAATATTTTCCCGTAATACATGTACCACACTTGTAAAAATAAGAACAGACAGGTTGTTCTTTGACGAAACACCTCTTTACATGACCAAACTTTCGGGGAGATTCAGTCAGCAAATCCTGAAAAAATGGATGAAAAACAGAAATCTTGTGATGAGCGCATTACACGATATTGTAGCATGTCAGAACATGATTTTTACATTAACTAACAATTTTTGTTTTTAATTCTGGTTAGTTATAAAGCAGACACCTTTATTACATTGAGAGACAAGTACATGTACTTTTCCACAACAACCCAGACCATGAAGCTGATGATCACTGACTGAATTAATGACTTGCAGAAGTGAAAGAGGTTCAAATCCTAGCCCGGAAGGAAGTCTTAGGAAGAGAAGTGGGAAGAAGTGGTGAGGTCAAGGAAACACAGACAAACAGGTATTAAGGAGGGTAAGACATGGTAAGAAGATAGTAGACCAAGAGAGACGTAGAAAAAAGGACATTCTTTTTTCCGTCCAAAAGCCCTGTCCCTCTTTTCTTTTCTGTTTATTTGATTCCCCCACCCCAATCCATCACCCAGACACCTCATCAATTATTCATACTTTTAATTAATCTTCAAATTGATTCAGAAATAAAACAAAATTCTGCAGGTATTACAGTAAAATCTTTCCAAATCTTTTATATGAGAATTTATGAGCAACACTTGGGCAGCCCAACTAGTGTTAACACATTTCTACTTCAACTTCTACAATACAGCACTAGAGTTGGCACTGTCGCAACTATAGTTGGGCCAGATGCTATTCTTGCAATGTAACAGCGGTTAACCTTACCACCATCACTGGAATCTGTGATTCTCACTGAATCCTGAGGTGGGATCATTAGACGGTTTAAGGATTATTTTGGAGGTGAATTTGAGGGCTGAGGATTTTGATTCAAGGTACATGTACATGTACGTCAATGTACAAGCTATTGGAGTGAAATCAATTAATGAAAAAAAACAAACCATGAGGGGTAAAGGACTCTAATAATATGTCAAATGTGTCAAAAAGGTGATTTGTAGAGTACAAGTTACTCCAACTAGGCCAACTGAATCCTACAAAGAGTACATTACACAGTGTCAACTTCAAAAGTTCATGCAAGATGGACCAATGCAACTCAGCTTCACCAAGTTAACGTTTGCAGGGCCTGGTACGTGTCATTGCTGATTTCCATGCACTGGCAAATTTCTACCAAGTACATGTATGCACATGTATGCTACTACATGTACATGTACAAGTATTTAGGTCCTACTGAGGAAAATTAAGGTTTTGCATGTTCTTGCAAAGTTGACAGGTTTTAGCATCATTTCAACATTGCATCGTTGAAGACCCAGGCGAAAACACACCCACACAAGTGTGTAAACACCCTCTAACATGATAGACACTGCACTGTCCCTACTTTGTTTAGATTTAAACTTTTGGCACTACATGTACCTCCCACATCCTTTGTACACACTTTGGAAAGTGGACACCTATTTATACCTATAATGGACCTATTTTCCCTTTTATTGTATATCCACCATTGAGTGTGGATACCAACTAAGACACACAATTATTGTTTAGGAGTACCAGCTTAAAAAGAAACAAACAGAAAAATTATGAGCCAATAGTGTGAGGGAAGGGGTAGTTCCCCCCACACACACCTGAGAAGATATACACATTGGCATACCAGTTAGCAATATCATCATTGTTTTTAATACTTAAAAATGTTTACATTGCCTTCATTTAGGTTATATGGTGACATCTACTGTATATGACACAACATCAAGTGGGGACAAAGGAACATTGTACACTGCCTGGAACTTCTTGGAGGCACGCAAAGTGACCACCGATCAGATGAGGAACATCAATGCAGCAGCAGACCTGATAACACAGTAACCAAAGCATTGATCATTGCAGCTGCAATGAAGTACTACAGCATGGAATCAATCACTTATCAACCTACACAGAATGATTTCAAGTATGCTGTGCATCATGACAGGTGTCAGTATGTACACAGAGTTGTAGGGGAAATCATCGATCAGTTTGTCATACCCAATAATGATGAGCTTAAACGAAATTCATCTGTCTTGTCGTTTTACTCTGCCCAAAAAATAGGCTACCCGCACAGGACTAAAGAATCACCCAAAGACCAAGCATGCAGGTATTCAGCAACCTCCACCACGGCCGCAAGGACTCCCAACAGAAAAGGGTGCACTCTTCAATTACACTAGGGCTGCACTTACATGTAGTTTGGGTCTGCTGGCATACAACTTCAATGATGCAAGACAAATGGGAGATGGAGAACGAATCATGACGCTATATAAATTCCTCATGGTTCACTTCAGGGCAGCAAAGAAGCCCAAATACAGCTACCAGAGTCTTTGTCTCCTTTTTCAGCCCTCGTTTGGCTCATGAGCTCAAGTGGAACAGGTTTGTACATACCAACGGGAAACTGAAACTAACCATTGAAGTCGACAAAGAACTTGAGCACAAGAATAAGGTTTTCAAATAGAACTGTGGGGGTTTTCAAGGAAAAGTTACCAAGAAGAGTATTGACAGAATCAGTCAATCAGCACAAGTTATCAATAAACTCGTGTCTACAGTGAACCAGCAAGCGTCCACAAGCCATCAGGAAAGCACCCACATAAGAATAGAAAGGACTTAGTCGACCTAACACTGAAGCTTCATGGGGAAAGTATCTTGGAGGTTCAGCCTGGAAGAAAGCATTTCCATTTTCCAGACTTTCCTTCTTCAGTGCTTTCAAGTTTAAATCTCTCTGAACTGCATAAATGGTTGAAATCTACTCTGAAGCAAATGGCAAGAAGATGTTGAGTTGATATACATGTACACATCCCCAGATATTCATCTTGTAGAGAGAGCTATAATTCAAATTCCTTTACTTTCATATGATGGCACTGTCTGTTATCCCCGTGGTTTGCACTTCATGCTATATATGGGGAAAATGACAAACATCAAATTTCCTAGGAAAACAACATGAGCACTGCATTTGTACATTCTCTGCAAATCTTTGTTTATGCTCTTGTGCAGTACATGTAGGTATTTATCTAACATAAATATTTTTAGAAAACTCTCTTCAATAATGCAATCAAACCTGAAGTGACATATATATTTGTACAAGCACAAACACTGATTGTTATAAAGATTGGATGAATGCTGCTGAATTTCCCAAGAAGGGACTTTTTATTTGTAATGTTTAATAGTAAAACCTATTTTTGGCTAAGAAAATATAGAAATATAGGAGCAACTGATAGTGCAATTCCTTCCTCACATTAAGTGTGGATCGGGTCTACTAGAGAATACCTACCCAAACAGTCACCACATATGCAAATTTCCCATGCGCATATTATTCATTCGCTGAAAAGATTTGATCACTGCTGGTGCACCCTGACCTCCCACAATGCAGCGCGGCCTCACCGCCATGATCGTCCTTCTTTTTGAAAGCGACTCAAAAAGGTCAGACCTCGGACTGTTTGGGTAGGTATTCTCTAGTAGACCCGACCCACACTTAATGTGAGGAAGGAGTCTTCGGTGCTCTGCCTACCCAAACAGTCACTACATATGTAGAGTAGCACCAGTCTAGGTGGGGGGGGGTTAGCGATGACACATCCAATGCCAAGAATACACTTTAACATATAAAAGTAATACAGTTATATTACATACATAGTATAAGTATAAAGAGGAATGTATAAATTTAAGAAATGGTAAAGGAACTTCATAATAACTTGTCGTCCGTCCTTCAGGAGGTCCCTTTGACCTCTGAGCTGTGGATAGTAGGATGGTCCTGCCATTTGCGATGTCACTCTGCAGGACATCCCTCAAGTTGCAGGAGGTCAACACGTAGTTTTGCAAACGTTTATGATTGGCAACATCTCGAGAGTAAGACCAAGATGCAGATCCTGCTCTTACGTTATGAACCCTGATGTAATAATGACTATGTTCATCAGAGCTTAACGGCCAGACTGGATTAGCAAATATAATGGCTGAAGCCGTCCAGTAGGCAGTAGTGTACTGACACCACTGGACGGTGTGGTCTCATGGAAGTGATAAGCGACAGGGTTAATATCGTCCCTTCATGCCATCCTTTTAGTCAGGTACCACTTCAGGACATGAACAGGCCCCGAAAGTTTATCCGCATCCTATCCAGGATGTAAGGAGGCGGAGAGTGTAAAGATATCAGACGGATCAGGTGAGGGAGTCTGATCCTTCGTCAGGAAGCCGATTGAAGGAATGAGGTGAACACCAACCATTTTCAGGAGAAAGGCCAACCTGACAAAGGTGTGTGTAAGGCAGGCGTTATTTAGCATTCAAAGGAAGGATGGGAAAGCATCTAGAGAACCTAGATTAGGTCTTATGACTAGACCAATTTCCCAACAAGGGGACACTGGATAAGCATATCACACAAGACGTGATGGAATGTCATGTTGTTCAGGGCAGTTACCGATATTGAAACCAATGTGTATGTCAGCTAGGGCTGACCTGTAGATACGAGTTGTAGATACATGTACAGTACTTGTACCAATGTACTTATCCAATCACCCAGTGATGCCCATTAAAAGCCCGAGCTGCAATGTGCTTGAAGCACCCAGTGGCGGGCGGCCCGGCGGCAGAGGTGGCAGCAAGGGCAGCAGAACGCCCGAGGAGCAGTCTCATTCGAGGTCAACGGGGCTGCAGCATTCCGGGCAGGGGGACCAGGAGGAATGAGGCTGATAGCCCAGTGGTATCCAGTTGAAAGCTGGAGCTGCAGATGGGCTAAGGCGGCTTGAAGACCCGGGGGCGTAAAAGCATGTTAAGCTCTGCAGGACCCGAAAGGGGATTGGAGGAGTCAGGGTGTCATGGCTCGATGGCGCACCAAGCAGGGCGGGCCACACCACTTGCGGGGAATCCCAGCCCAATGACTTCAGTATAGGGCGCGAGGGAATACGCCCTTGGGGCTGCTGGAGAGGTAGTGTTCGAGGCCGAAGTTGAACGGTGGGTGGTACTCTTTGGTGTTGCCGAGGAACGCTAGCTGGCACGCTGCATGGATTCCTCTGGGCCATGGTGAATTTTTCTCGAGCAAGACAAGATGCCGGCTCATTTTCAAGATTTTCCGTTTTCAAAATTCTTCAAAAATTCATCATTTCATTTAATGGCTGTTTATACCAAAATGAAGGACTCTTTGGGCACTATTCTAAAGCTGACAGGTAAAATTCATTGACTCCTGAATATTTCAGCCAGGCCTGCAGCCTTGGAAAAAGAGCCCAGATTGTGCGGTGTTACGTTAGATTCTTTTGCTCCCGAAACCGGCACAGTGCACTGCTGACCTCTTTTCAATAGGGGCCAGATTAGCCTGCAGGGGGGCTGTTTGGCTCATCGCTGCTGTGGTGGAGAGCTTTTGTCCCCGGTGGTAATCCGCTCGCTCTAAATGCCTCAAACCGTGGTATATTGTTTCAAAACAAGGCTGGATATTCTCCACTACTGAGAGTGAAAAAATGTCGGTAATGCCCAGCAGCTCAGTCTTTTGTGCTGAGCACGGTCTTTTGTTATAAGGCCCAACTCTTTTGTCACAGTTCTGTGCTCCACAGCTTTGCATATAAAGCCTACGTACTCGAAAATGGGTCGCCCGGCAGGAAGTGGTTAATGAGGTTGATGGAATCCTGTCTGACACTGGATGTGAGCTGTTAGGAACTGCTCATTCTTTTTGCATCAGTGTTTTGAATGCTATCATTCTGGTCGAAGTCACTGTACATGTGAACACCATGGTGTACGGAAGGTTTATACGAGTACCGTATAAATTTTCACCAATCAAACAAGCAAAATAATTTTTACGTTAAAAGCAGGAAAAGTATTTCACAGATAACCCAGGGATAATGGTTTTACAAGTACAGTGTATATATTTAATCAATTTATGCCACTGTTATTCTGCTAGTGAAACACAACATGAATTCAATAAATGCAATTACCCAGTTTAAAAATTGCTTTTGACTTTACAACACAGGTTCCTGCATTCAAGTTCTTACTGTTCAATTTTAATTTTAGTCACTGTCACAACTGCCTACATATGGTTCTGTATATTCACCATCTAAAAAGTCTTCTTTAGGGGAGTCATCAGAGTTGGAATCTGAATCATGACTTGGATGGTGATTGTACTGATGATCAACACAGATGTTCATAATGTTCCACACAGCCAATGCAATGTCTTTGTTTAAAAAAGGTGTACCGGGTATCTGCTGTAAAATTGTTCAAAAGTAAATGCAATGTGACATTCACTGACAACATTCTCTATTGTAGTGTCTGGCAGGCCACAAGCCATGTCTTCCCCAATGTACAAGTGGGAACTGGTGTCCGCTAGTACAAATGTTCTTTTGAATTTATGGAGCTGCTCAGTGAGTCTAGCGGTGTCATTTTCAGAGAGGGACAGCACTTTACATTCTGATGACGCTTGGGGTCCGTGATGTCTGACAGCTGCTTCTCAGCGAAGGAAGGCTTTACCAAGCATATGTCACCTTCACAACAACAGAGTTTGGCACATACAAGTACATCACAGCAATTGTGCTTGGATTATTATCTCACGTCGACATTTGTCACCTTTCAGAAACTGCTTCATATTTTCACTATTTTTTGGCCAGACCCAGCAGCTGAATAGTCAACAAGAAAAGCAACGCTTTGGTTGCCATCTCAGGCTGCCCTTCCGCTTAACTGCATGAGCGCATAAGAAAAGAGGGAATACAGCTCCCTTACAAACTTCCTGGACTATCAGTACAAAATGATAACTTTTCAGTAATGAAAAGTGTCATCAAAGTTCTTGTGCGATGATTTAAGAACAATGTACTTGATGTTGTGGCACTCTGGGCTTTCCTTGATCAAAGCAAAGTTCTTCAGGGCCACGCTAGTGAAAAACTCCTTCCAAACTTTTGTAGTTGCAGTTGCAGATAATACAACCATACAGGTGAAAGACTGTGAGCTGACAAGTCAGCTAAGCATGTGTTCATCCATTAAGATGTAAACAGAGGTGAATGGGGAAGGGGTTATTAAGTGAAATGAGAAGTTAGCATGGCTCTTTTCTTATTTAGAACCTTGAAATACAATTTGCCTGCCTGTGGTTACATGTACATGTATATTAAAAACACATCATCCACAGTGGTTACAACTTATATGCACTGATCGTGAAAGTGCTACATGCATTCTGTTCATGAGCACAAGCAGGCCTAGGCATGCATCAGTAGTATTTAACATGTCAAATAAACGCAAGTCATTACATTGATGGCTATCATGGAGGACCTTTTTGTCATTTGCATTCTATAATGCCAGCTTTTTGCCCTTGAATGTGTCATCATATCTCATGGAAACATTTTGCATCATTCATGGCTAGTCAGTGTACACCGATTTAATCGGATTTGGCAACAATAGAAAATATGTTTTACAGCAATTTTGAGGAACAAATGCTGATGAATCAGTACAGGGACAAGTAAGTGAACTTTGTATATGGGATTCTTTCCACGGTACTGACCATTTGGCCACGCAGTGGCTTTCATCAACGAACAGCCCACAGCATCTGCTTTTGACTGCTTGAAGAAGTTCTCTCCCCTTTGATGACTGAAGGGACTCAGGACTGGCAAACAAATTGAAAACTTATGGGACTGTTTTAAGATTTCCCACATAACACCAGAGGTGATGTTGGCTGCCTCCAATCCCAGCTGATGGACCCGTTGTAGCTGATCCACAGCAAGAGCTTTCAGTGGCAGCACAAAAATGACGAGAGCTTTCGAAATGTTTGGCTCACCTTTGCCATCATTATCGACCACATTATGATTGAGGAAATCAACAACAATACCGGTACATGTAGGTGCCACTTGGAAGATGACATTTTTCCTGAAGCCAGTAGGTAAATTTATAAATAGGTCATGACCCAGTGCAAACTGTAGAAGTGCACTTGTTTGGTGACTTTTTAGACGCTGAAGTCCTAATTTCTTTGTAGCGAACTTGACAGCTTCATCCACGAGACCAAGACATATTCGCAAGTACACAAGTGCATGTACATCATACAGTCTTACAGTACCTGTATTCATACTCGTATGTACAACACGCACTATTCAGCGTACAGATACGTGTACTAGACCGGACCATCGAGGTGCAAAATGAAATGCAAAATGCAAATCACAGCATACTGGGTCATTATGGTAATCACGCGACCTGCTCTGCTCAGAATTTTTCGAGCAAGACCACTAGTTTGCCAAGACGGTGTTGTCGTGATTGGATGCACTGCCGGTGAAAGCCCTCTATTGGTACTTTGTACGCATGTGCGTTGTACAAACATCCCAACACCGTCATGCGCCAAGACCATGAAGACTATGAGGCCACAAGCTAGAAAAGGTTCCTCTAGAAATTCTCATAATAACGTCATCAGCTGGCAAGTCACATGACCTTAAAGGGGCACTCTTCAAAGCACTATATCTCGTGAAGTACAAGTCAGATTCTGTTGAAACTGAGTGTGTAGTTCAAAGGGGACAGGTTGTAGACCCAAACTGAACTCATGTGATAATGACGTCATCGGGTGACCAGTCACATAACATTAAAGGGGCATTCTTTAAAGTGCTCTATCTCGTGAAGTACATGTTCGATTTGGTTGAAACTTTGTGTATAGCTGGAAAGGGTAGGGTTTAGACCCAAATTTACCTCAAGTGATAATGCAGACATCGGGTGATAAGTCACGTGAGATTAAAGTGGCTTTCTTTATAGCACTATATCTCGTGAAGTGCTTGACTGATTGGATTGAAACTTTGTGTGTCACTGGTTTCAAATAAAAGGAACCTGGGGCAAAGCAGCTGTATTAATTCACAAACACGTCTAGTTTTTCAACTTGCCCTTTTACATGACACAAAATTGACAAAACATTTATCTGCCACACTTGATTTCAAGTATTTCAAATACTCTACACGCGTAGAAACTCCTAAATTGAATGTATTGAATTAAAAGGACTTTGAGAAGTTTTCTTTTTTTTTGCAGTTTTTCCCAGATCGCAGTTGCAAACAGTCAATTCTCATTTTAGCCAGGTTACAGAGACCAAAATGCTTGTTATAACCAGGACTTTGTAAAAAACCCCAAAAACAATAAAGACATCAGAATTCAAGAAAATGGGATTTTAGAATGTGCTCTTTATAACTGTACAGTACTTTGGTCTGTATTCTTCCTGAACGAGAGTGTACCCAACTACACATGCGCAATCGAGTGGAATGTAATGTCAGGGCCACGTGCATTTGGTGCCACTGCACGAAATGTCTGCATGCTCTTAGGCCATTGGGACTGTCGAAAAGCCTTACGCAAGTGTATGTTTATCAATTTGTATTTAGTCGCTATAATTCAGTTATATGCACTGAATTTTTTGACGCTTTGTCAGAAAATGTGGTTGTCAGAGCTCTTGCTGAAAAACAAATTTATCATTTGTGTGACGCCCGGGGAAAACCTGTCAGAAGTCACTACGTACATTTTCTAGTTACGATTGATTTTCATTAAAAAAAAGGCTCCAGATGTCATTTTGAAGATTTAGGTTCCCAGTTGAAGCTATGGTCTTCAACTTTATTCTCAAAATTTCTGTATGAAAATTCAAAGTATAAAATATGTTTATACATGTATAGGGATTTAAAACCCACTGCAATTAAGAAAATGTTCTAAATATTGATGTTTTACTCTAAAACAATGCCTTTCTTTGACGCGCACTCAGAAATTCTCCCAACGTACCCCCATATGAATAACCCATCAATTGAAAGCTCTTCATGAATCCTGTACCATTAATAAAACTGTACAAGGATAGCTAGCTTTCAGTTCCACTGGGCAATCAAAATCTGAAGCACGTCTAGCTAGCGACACGTACTCGTACAATGTACATGGCATGTACACATACATGCAGAATGTTCTGCTACGCAGTGTGGGCATGAGCGCAGGTGCAGTCCCAGTCAAAAGCACCAAATAAAGGATTTTCTGATCAAAGATTGGAATACTATTGGTTATGGAGTTGACAGTGATCATGTACAGGTAGTTCCTACCCTTTAGACCTTGTAAAGAGCGCATGTTTGCCGTCCACTGAGCACTGACTGAGAACTTCGTTAAGTTGAGCCAATTAAAACAGATTTTCTCCATCAAAATCAAAGATGGCGGCACCCATGAGTGATACAGATGCTGCTATTGCTTGCTGTTTAAATAGTTTGTCACTGATAACTATGGAAACATTGCTAGTAGACTACTTTAGAAGACATCATCAAGGACTGATTAGTCTCACATCCCTCAAATGAGGTTGATAGTGATGATTCAGAAACAAATGAATCCAACTTTCGTGAGAGTGATGACACTGTCAGAGACGAAAACCATGATGATGCTGCAGGTATAGCTGATCCTGAACAGATGGACACAGATTCAGATAAGATTGTGTTGGAAAAACCTTATCAACATTTTCGCCATAACTTTCTTACTGCATTCTTTTTAGATGATGGGGGATTAATTTAGTTTCAATGCTTTTTATTGTGGGGGGGGCCTTGTACTGTTTCATGTAGTCGGTCTGGGAAATGCAAACCACAAATCTGACCAGCAATTTTGCACGCCCGACAATCTTGGTGTTTTTTCCACGCACTTGTGATTTTCTGATCAGTAGGGCTGATGTTGATGGTTTATTATCTGTTTAAATTCATGCAGCTTATTCTTAAATATTTAGGTCAATAATTATTGTTCAGAGAGAGGCCTAATACCATTTAATGGATTCTATACTTTTGTCTTTTTAACAGAATACCAAGTGCTGGAAAACTTGCAAGATGTAATCATGCCACCAGATCGTGGGGGTCCTACTGATGGTGGACACCAAAAACCAATCCATTGAAGCTGTTGGTTAAATAATGGATGGCCATGTTACACTCATTTTGAACAGGATGAATTGGATGATACACGGCTACAATGTCTCAGTATGTCACGGAGTGAACTTGACATTTGCATATAATCAAAACTCTCATGCAGTATGCATCTGTCAACCATGACTACCAAATCTCAAAAAAGACAGCAGACAGAATGGAAGAGTCAACGAACTGATTATTATCTGCATGGATTTAGAATCTGCAGAGATGTTTTCAAGCATATCCACAGCATAGGACAGAACAAACTACAGTAAATACTTTGATTGCTCCTTACAAAGTGGCTGGAGTGGAAGCGCATGTCCATAAAAACAGGAGAAAGCCACATACATGTACGTGTAATGCTTTGAAATTTGAAGACACAAAGGCAGTTGTTGACTTTATCCTCAACTATGAAGAGGGTAATGCAATAGTTTTACCTGGTCGTACTTCAAGACACGGGAAACAGATGTCAAACTCCTACCGACGAATTGCAGCAAAAGTAAAGTCTACACACAGTATTGTGTTGCGGTGGACATTGCTGCCACCAGAAAGTGTTCACTGAAAACATTTCATTGACTACGGCAGGAGTTGGTTCCCTTTTTTGTGACCATGTGACCAGCAACGGTCCTTTGTTGGGTCTGTCAGAAGGGTGTGACAAGACTAACTTGAGCCACCAATCTTCCTGACTCAGAGAAAAGTGTCATTCTTAGGGATTACAAGAACATTTGTGAAGAGCAACTACAGAACGGTCAATACTATGTGGATCTTTGCAAAACAGTGAAGGACAAAATACCACCAAATACCCAACTGAGCCCTCAAGAGGCATAGTTTTGAGGGGGAAACCATGACAGTTTTGACTTTGCACAAGAAGTGCATTATCCTTCAAATCCACTGCAACCAGGACCAATTTACTTCAAATGTCCAAGGAAGTGTGGACTTTTTGGCATAGCAAGTGAGGCTATACCGAAACTGGTTAATTTTCTGTTGGAGGAAAGCACTTCAACTGGGAAAGGTGTGAATTGTGTTGTCTCCGAGTTACATTTCTTTTTAACCAACAATGGTACTGGTGAAAGTCACTTATATCTACATGCAGATACTGGTACATGTGCTTGTAGTGGGCAAAACAAGAACTTGTGCATGATGCAGTAACTATTGTAGAGAGTTATGACCGGTCGCCACAAGAGCATTGATCTATCATTTCTGCTTACTGGTCACACCAAATTTTGCTGCGACTGGTGTTTTGGTCTGGTGAAACATCTCTACTGCAGGACGCCCGTTGACTGCATTCAGGATACTGCAAGGGTAGTAGAGAAGTCATCAGATGTAAACATTGCACAATCATGTGAATTTGAAAAAGGAGATGTTGTCCTACCAATGTATGACTGGACAGCTTTTCCCAGGACATTTTTCCGCAAAGTGGTTGGAGTTAAGAAATTTCAACACCTTCATTTCATGGAAGGTTCAAATTGTGTCGTGGTTCAGTACTTCTTCGACACTAAAAAGACTGAGCAAAATTTACTGAAATCACCACACAATTTGCCACAACCAGACAAATTGCCGCCAATTATTCAGCCGAAAGGACTTGATGCAAAAAGGCAGTGGTATTTGTATGAAGGGGTCCGGCAATTCACTAGTGACCGCTGCAAAGACACTACTGCTCCATATCCCAGTGTACCAAAGCCACATATTTAATTACAATTGCCTCATTACCTAATTACAAAGGATTTATAACTCAAAATACAAAATAGCCAACATTTCCATGGCAACACTGACCATGTATGACTTTTTGGTGGGGGGAGGTAAAACTGGTGCCCTCAATGTCAGTAATCTTAGTTATAAAGACTACACGTATACTTTTGTTCTATTTAATGTTTAAAAATCAAAGACATGTAAGATGGCCAACATATCAAAAATCCAACATGGCCGTCATTTCCATGGAAATGAGCACTGAGAGACTTTGTTATTTTGTTAGTAATAACTGTTATATTATTGATCCAAGTTTTAAAGAAATGAAAACCACTTGTATACTCATTTTGTATAATCATGTCAACTTCACCCCATTTTAAGGGATTTCCATTAATTGCATTATAAGCAAACATTGAAGCCCGATTTATCCATTTGCAGGTTTTAGAAGTATCCGTCTCTGAAAGGTCATAACTTTAGTTGTGGTTTGACTATTGAGTTCATTTAAGCTGTCCTGAAATCAGCAAATAAAATATTTGATTAAATGCTTAACAAAAAATGTAAATTTTGACCATGTGAAAGGTTTTTCTGGACCACCACACATTTAATGACTTCTTTATGCACAACGCTTAAAAACTGACTGGTTAAATCATGCAGATTCAAACCAAATGCAGGGAAAGTGGCATCAGCGTTTCCGATCATCCAGCAAGTTCTAGATTAAAAGCTCAAATTTGGAAAATACTGATGTAACCCCGTCCCAAAAGAGGTCTTGGGTAATAATTTCAAATTTTATTTTTCTCTGGCCGTTTTCCTTTTGCATACTGTAATTGTTCTTTCCTGAGCTTTTGACTTTTCTACTGGTAAGCATGCAGTGTTCCAGTGGTGAACCTTTGATCTATTGCCTATTCCTTTTGTCAAATAGCCTACTCTTTCTTTAGTTTATCTTTAATGTTCCTGCTTTCCTAGGAGATCACAGGATGCTCTTTGTATCCACTGCCTTTATTCTCTGACTAGTATACCTGTGTGTACACTTCCATTAAACCATACCAGATCAGCAGGATGTTGGGACACTTAATACCTACACTTACCCAAGCTGTGAAAGCCATAAACTTCTGCTCGGTGTTCATCTGCCTAGATACTAAATGACCAATTAATGGAGTCATGTGTGACACTTTTAAGTTGTAGAATGAGAGCCTGAGCTAGTCATGTGGTAAGGGCATGTCTGGGTGGCAGTTTGCCCCAAAGTTTTGGCAAGCTTGGCATATTCCAAACTTTGCCATCGTGCTGACTACATGCCTGCCAAATTTTGTCTGCGCTCTGTACTATTTTTCTTTGGACAGGAGGACCTCAAGGTGAGTTTGAGTTCCTATTTATATCATTTTATACTATTGTGTGTCTTTTCTGGGGTTTAGTCATTGCATTTTTCACTGTGACTCTTGTTGTAAATTGTGACAAGAAGTGTGCCGATTGATTTTATGAAGTCTGGAGTTTGGGATATTTTGAGAAGTCCAAGCAAATTTCTGATTTTGAAGTTTTGGGGTATCGTAATTTCCACTAGCCAGTAATGTTCTGAGACTAGATCCAAAAGAGATATTTCCTTGAAAGCTTTGCTTTTACATTTAGCTTAAGACATGTATTTAGTGAAATATTTGAGGTGGTTTGAATGTACTTTTTAATCACTTTGACTTATAACTTAGTGGAGGCTGGGAATAAGTTGTGCCCTTAACTGCGTTGAGAAACGTGCAGATTTTGTACGTGTAAGTTAGGACTTATTACCCATCATATCCATGGTGTACATGTATGTGATAGACTGACTGTAGTCCTACAGTTTGGAATGATGCTTTAAAATTTGTAATGCTTTTTTGATGACTATGGTTTACTTGAACAGGCTTTTGTGACTATTCAATAGATTCCGAGGTACATTGATTTATCAGAAGTTAGAGATATGAATTGTCTCTTGGTCAACCTTCAGACTTGTGTTTCTGATGCATACACATGTATATATATATATCCAGTCTGATTATGAGTTGGAGTTTTCACCAATTATTCCTTCCTCATGATATGTGGGACTGAGAAATGTTCTCCTCGGGTGATCCTGTCTAGTTTTAAGATTTGTTCCAAGTCAATGCCCTAGATATATTTTTCCTTCACATGTTAACTTACATGCAAAATGGTAATTCATTGTGAGGTTTTCATACGCAATGTACAGCTACTGAAAAGTGTAACCTGCTGAAAGTCAGTTGCGTTGGTCTTACCTCGTATATGTATTTACATGTATATTAGTGATGTTGCATGGACCACTATACATGTACTCTCTATCTTGGTTACTAAATCACATGTTCTGAAAGAAAGAGGGTCTGGAGGGGAGTATCTGCAGTCCACCTAAAGAGCTGTCCCCAAGCATTCCAGCCACTGACCTATTGTGACTTGCAAACACAGCACAAGTACACCAAGGCATCTGTGGCATATATATATCTTACATCAACCTTGCAAGATCCACAAGTATTCTTTCACGTTACATTTCTTCTGCTGACCTTTTGCTCTTCACTTGTGTCAACCGGCTACACAACATGATGGACTCCTGTTCTCCTACCTTGGAATGACTTGATGCAACTCATCTCCACATCTAGAACTTTGCCACCATTTTTTTTAGCTCAAAGTGTATGCTAACTGAACAGGATCCTGCATTTTCTGTAAATCTCCTATTTTAATTCATGGCCATCTGAATTGGTATTCTCTGGATTCACTTAATATTTCTAATATTGATTGACTTGCTTATTCCCTCCAATAAAGCAAAATCTCTTTTGTATGTAAATCCTGAATTGTGTGAGGTCAAGAGTTTTTTCAAAAGGGAATTAAATTAATTCGAAATTTGGTTCCTGCTATTTTGAAATGTAAACCACGGGTTACACTTTTGTAGTATATTCTTCAGAAAAGGTAAACTATTAAACCATTTTAAATGAATTTGTGGATCAGCTGAGCCAACAATAGATTGTAAAATATTTGTGATCCTGAAAAAGGAAAATGACAGCCCTTTCAGTGTAACGGATTGGCATTAGGCTATTCATCAAGCAATTTCTATTCAGCGACTCGTTTGTCAAAGTAGAAAATGAAAGAGAAGCTCAAATTTTCACATATTTTATAAAAGATATCTACTGATTGGTTTACAGCTAAAGCGCTGCTTACCTTCTGGTTTGGCGATCGCAAAACGTCTGTGTAAACAGTTCAACAACACGGCTAAGCAGACGACCAATAAAGGACTGTCCACAGGACCCTGGCCATTCTGCTAACATGACAATGGGCCGTGCGCAGAGCAAGGTTTTCAAGCTTTTTCTTCGTGAAAGATAAACCCTAGCAATGAGACCACCTCAAAAATAATACTTTGACGTATGTGAATAGTGGACTTTTCCACTTTTCTAATACATGAAAGATATATTGCTAAGTTTTCATATTTTTTGTTCCATCAAAAGATTTTCAAGTATTTGTGCCTCACAGTGGCAGTGCCAGTGCAGTGATGACAGTTAAGACTCAGTCATGTCAGTTGCGTGAAACAAACAAGTACATGTATAGGCCTAGGCCGAAAGTATGTTAACTTCGTATTACAGGGTTGAGATTCCTCTGGATTTTTCTGGATTTCCTGATTCTTCAAATATGAGTTGGTTTCCAGAATTTTTTGCTTTAATTCTTGTAGTTGAATTAAATGCGAAATAATATTCACGCGCGACTTGGTAAAGTCTAGCACAGGCAATGAAGTACACAAACCAATTTTACTCCTGATGAAATAGTGTGGTGCGCATAATGCATGCGGTGGGGTAGTGGTATTGAAAGTAATGGCAGAATGGGATTATATTGTGTATTTCCACGCTAAAAGTGAGTGCACAGCGGGTCCAGAACATGCACATGAAAAGAAGCAGTAAATGCCATGCGTGGTGCACATGTTGCAGTGAAACATGGATGCCATTTAAGTTCAGTACGTACAGTATGTTGTGCCTTCTGTTTGCTTTTCGGTTGATTTGTGTGATGTTTCATAGGATATGTGACTGTCAGTAATTGGGCATAATGGCATATCTAGCAATAGAATGAGATGGGGATCTGTCCATTGATAAAGGTGCCAAAAACTCATGGAGGTTCTCATGGCTAGAGACGGAGATGGATCGTGAAGTCACGAAAGGGAAGATGATATATTACAGAGATTTCTTAGTTAAGATTAATGAGTTAATTTTTGGACACTGTAAATGCTTGTGTTGTAATAAGTTATTGAAAGTATTGGAGGATTAAAGGATATAGTACGCCATGTGAAAACAACAAAACACAAGAGTCAAGTGCATGTCAGACTGACAAACTACATGTACAACCTGTCTGGTAAGTTAAGTACAAAATGTAGGCATAAGCATCTATTCCTTCCTCAAAAGAGCATAATATACCGACACATGTACTGGTATTTCATTCAGTGTAGGTCTCCTTTTTTTTAAAACACAACATGTAAGTTAACTGGCATGCCGGGTACAAAACTCATGTCAGATTTTTTTAAAGAAACGGGCCTAGGGCTTACATATTTACCACTGTGGGGAAAGGGAAAACGTGAGTGGTGTCTCTTGTCCATATTAATAATAATAATAATTCATATAATAATAAATAATACCGCTGATGTGTGTTTAGAGAGACATTCCCATAAGAACGTGCACAAAATTTTTCCAACTTTACAGTCTCATAATTCAATATTCCCTGATCTGATCTAAACCAAACTTTGTATGTTTTCATTTTAGGCCCTTATCTATCATCTCTCAAAATTTGCACAGTAAAATTCGGCCTCCTTCTGGTAGTTTGAATGTGGAAAAGCCAATGTCTCCCTAATGCTGAAAAATTTACCACGAAACGTCTCCCAAATGACCTATTTGTAAATATAATGCCCCTGCCAAATTACTTAGAAGTACATTAATTTTCTTTCCAGGGAGGATCAAGAACAGAACATGCTCCCACATTTGGCTTCATCCCATGCTCAGAAGAGAGGAAAAGAGCCAGAGGCTTAACCAGTGGTGCCTGTGAAAGACAGGATAGTAAATCAAGAAGCCATGGTACTTGGATTTACAGCTGAACATTCCCTTCCATTTACATGTACCCTCGTTCCTGAGTTTATTGGCTTGACGAAGAAGCTGGAAAAAGATAGGCAAGCTCTTCAAAAACTGTCAATGGATAGGACAATAAATTCGTATAAAATGAAATATGGTATTGAAAAACTGCTGAAGATAAACTACTGGAAATACTAAGGAATACCAAGTTCATTTTCTTGGATATTGATGCGGCCACAAGTGATAATCTCCACAACGTGTTATGCATTCTTGTCAGTTTCTATCGCACTAATGCTCATAAGATTGTTGTAAAACATCTGGTGTCAATCAGTGTGGTGAAAGCAACAGCCGAATCCTTGTATGATGAACTTGTGAATCTTTCCAACAAAAAGAATTTGCCGTGGAATAATGTTATTTCTATTGTGATGGATAGTTGTGCTGTAATGCGCGGGAGCAAAACGGGACTTGAAACAAGACTCCGTAACAGTGTCGCCTCCCACTTACTTGACATTGATGGGGATACATGCCACAAAGTACACAATGCATCAAAAAAGTAGTGCAAACCATTTGATTCATTCGTTGACTCTCTGTTTGCAAACACTTTCAATGACTTCAAGTGGACACCCGAATTCCGGGAAGAGCTGCATGAAATCTGCAACATACTTGGAGTTAAATACACCATACCCCAACTTAGCAGCCACAGGTGGCTCTCAGCCCTTCTGTGTGCAGTTGACACCATACGGCGTTTTGATGCATTCACAGTTTTCTATTTTATATTCCTGGACTCTGAGGACAGAGTAACTTACCTCGCCACTTTGTTGACACTGTACACCAAGCATAATGTAAGTGAAGCATCCAAGAAGCACATCAGAAAAATCCACCAGTTCCAAATACACAAGGCAAAAACCATAACAAGTAATGGGTACCAAGAGAAAGGTTGCTGTAACTGAGCATCTGTTCCATCAGAGGAAGTACACAAGTCTTGTCCTGAACTTTTACACGAGTGTTCTGCCACTGCTTGAGAAGTACATGTACATGTATGTCAAGACACTTGAAACGCAGAAGACACAAATTGTATGACTGGCAGAAGGAGCTGTTAGTGGAATTCTTAAGTTGTTTTGTTGCTCCAGAAGTTGTCAGAAGTGAGCTGAAGCACAAAGAATCTACGGACTTTAGAACTCACAGAGAATCTTGTCTCCACAGATGACATACATGTATTCATAGGATGCTTTGCCGGAAAGATGGTTCGCAACTGCCGTTCTGGTGACACATCAAAGGCAGAGTTCCTTGCCAAAGTCAAGGAAGCATACATTGCTTGTGGTGAATACTTGCAAAGGAACATGCCCATAACGAATCCCCTTCTGAAGATGTTGTCAGCCTGTGATCCTGCTGCATTGGGAAATCAACTAAGTCAATGGCTTATGCTGAAACTGCCTCGGCTTGTCCCCAATATCTTCGTAGACAATGAGGAAGATGCCTTTGAAATGGAAATTCGCAAGCTGCATGTCTCCCCTTTGCCACAGTTTCAAGACACTGAGCATATCGATGACTGGTACACAGCCCATGTTTTACAGGCATGTATCATCTACAACAAAGATGATATCCACAGAACGTGCTGATTTGTTTTCATGGACCAATGGTGGAAGGTGCCTTCAGTGTTATGGGGGCATCATTAAGCCTTGGACATCAAGTCTTTCAAGAGGGCATTCAATGTAATTCAAACTGTGAAGTTCAACATACCGGTATTGGGGGAAGGAAAAAGTGCCATAGAATATTACAGGAAAGCAGACCACCTTCACGACAAAACAGACCCAGAACTGTGCCACAATCAATCAAATGCACGAAGTGCTCATAAGGCTGAGTTACATAAGTGCAGAGAGCAAAACATGAAGAAGTAACAGGATCTGTGTATCATGTGTATAGTCCAGCAGAAGCTGCAGAGTAAGAAGAGAGAAATGCAACTTGCTGCAAAAGTAGCCAAACAATCAAGACCAAGGCACCTGAAATGGCTTCAAAGAAAGAAGGGAAAACATTAAAGGTAGTTTGAACATGTACATGTGTTACGTGCGGAGAACGCACGGCAGAAGAAAAATCAAAAGACGGGAATCAGGACACTAAAACATACGAGCAAAGGACAATAAAGGAATTAATTTGGAATAACATTTAATTATTAACTTAAATCAGCAAAGCAGTAAATTAAAACAAAGTAAATCTAGTGGTTTGCTGCAACTTAAACTTCTCATGCAAGAACATCGTAAATTTGAACAGTCAAAAAGCATAAAAGGAAATTATTTACATTAGCACAGCCAAGCAGAATTAATTACACTGAAAATTAGCAAGCCGGCAAAAATATATTAATATGCGAAGAGGCAAATTATATTCGGCCGAGTATGATTACCTTAAGGAGCCAACACAAGAACAGAAGAAAATTAGGCCCCGCCCAGTCAGTGCCATGGCTAAAAGAGCGCAGTCGTCGGGCCAAGCACCTCCGCACTCCGCGCCAGAACAGCCCAGTTCAGACAGGCAGGTCAGTGTCGATCCCCGAGATTCGGCTTCTACATGGAGCCACGACACTCCAGGGTCCACGGTCCCTCATCGGTGTCAGCCTTGGCTACGGTGCGGCAGTAATCGAGGCGTAGACGACAAGGAGGTGCTAACCCAACGCCGGCTATTTCGAAACGCACATGCTAAAAGCATATAGGCACTGACTGAGAGCGAAATCAATGACTACGGAGTCTTTTATAGGTTTTTGGAACGTGCCTAAATTCCACACGTACCTTTTCAGGGAGACACAAAAGGATTCGGATCAACTGGGATCGTAACACTCTCCCCTCCTTAAAAAAAGTTTGAACCACAGGAAAAACTTTTCTTTTGGTATAATTAACACGTTGTAGAAGTTTATACAAAGTATAAATTTACATGGTCATCAATGCTATTCAAATTTTGGTCAATGTATTAACTTGTTTTTGACATTGACATAGCAAAATCACATAAAATACTCAATCTCATTACAGTAATATCTAAATAGCTCTTGGCCTGTCACTGAAACTAATTAGTAACACCTAGATAATGTGTCTGCAATAACATTATCTTTCCCCTTTATATGACGGATCTCAAGAGCAAATTCCTGAAGAGCCAGACTCCATCTTAACAACCTTTGATTCTTATTTTTCATCCTGTTTAGAAAAGTCAAAGGGTTGTGATCTGTATATACTACAACTGGTTTGGTTGCCGACTCCAAATACACTTCAAAATGTTCCAAGGACAGAACTAATGCCAAAGTTTCTTTCTCGACTGTGGAGTACTTCGTCTGATGACGGTTCAACCTTTTCGAGAAGTAACAGATTGGATGCATAATTCCACAATCATCTTCCTGCATGAGTACTGAACCTATTCCAACATCACTGGCATCCGTTGCTAGTACGAAAGGTTTATCAAAATTTGGAGCTGCAAGAACTGGTGCAGACACAAGCATGTTTTTTATCTGGTCAAAAGCTTGATTGCACTCATCGCTCCAGAGAAATTTTGCATTTTTAGCAAGCAGGTTTGTCACTGGGGAAACAACATCTGAAAAGTTACGGCAGAACTTTCTATAATACCCAGCCATTCCAAGGAAACGCATCAACTCTTTCTTAGTTCGAGGCTGAGGAAAGTGAGCAATAGCTTCAACCTTTGCGTTTACTGGTTTCACTTCTTCTTGACCAACGTCGTGGCCCAGAAAGGTTACCTTTGCTTTCCCAATCTGACTCTTGGACAAATTAACCGTGAAGTTAGCTCGAGAAAGTCGATCGAACAGAGCTTTAGTATGTTCCATGTGCTGTTTCCATGTATCACTATATACAACAATGTCGTCAATGTACACTTCAGTATTTTCTAACCCTGCAATAACTTGATTCATAATCCGCTGAAACGTGGCAGGGGCATTCATCATACCGAATGGCAACACTTTATACTGATATAAGCCTTGCGGAGTAACAAAAGCTGAAATTTCCTTAGCTCTTGCCGTCAATGGTACCTGCCAATTAACAGATCCCTTTAACAGATCATATGTACTCACAAATTTAGCATTACCAATCTTATCAATATAATCGTCAATTCGCGGGAGTGGATAAGTGTCAGGTTTAGTTACAGAATTAACTTTCCTGAAATCAGTACAAAATCTTACAGATCCATCTGACTTGGGAACTAAAATGCATGGAGAGCTCCAAGAACTATTACTTTCTTCAATAATGCCATTTTCTTTCATATATTGGATTTCTCTTTCCATCAGAGATTGCTTAACTGGTCCACATCTATAAGGATGTTGTTTGATTGGTGAGGAATTTCCAACATCTACATCATGCTCAGAAATATCAGTTTTCGTAGGCACATCAGAAAATAAATGTCTGTTCTCATACAACAAGTCGGACATCTCTGATTTCTGATTTGGACTTAGATGTTGCAGTTTTACATCCAGATTGCTAAAATTTGCGAATTACTCAATTTAATATTGTCACCTGGCACATGAACATCATCAACATCAGAATCTACTAATGTATAAATTTACAGCTGCTGTTTCAGTTTTGGTTTCTGATGGTCGAACATGGTAACATTTTAGCATATTTACATGACACAATTGCCTTTTCTTTTGCCTATCAGGAGTCTTAACTACGTAATCCAAGTCGCCAACTTTACTTTCGATTACATAAGGGCCACTATAACGGGCCTTTAGTGGCTGACCTTGCAATGGCAATAATACAAGAACTTGGTCCCCTGGGGCAAAACTACGACTCCGAGCTTTACGATCATACCAGGTTTTCATTTCTGTTTGAACTTCTTGAAGATGGGTTTTCGCAAGTTCACAAGCACTCTTGAGACGCTCTTTAAGTTTTACAACATAATTCAGAACGTTATCAGGAGTTTGGTCATCTCCCAGCCACTTCTCTTTCACCAAAGTTAATGGACCCCTCACATTGCGTCCAAAAACTAGCTCAAATGGGCTAAAGCCTAAAGATTCATTAGGCACCTCGCGAACAGCAAACAGAAGTAACGGTAGACCTTCATTCCAATCTCTGGTATGTTCCACACAATAGGCTTTTATCATAGATTTTAAGGTCTGATGGAAACGCTCAAGTGCACCTTGACTTTGAGGGTGATAGGCACTAGATGTTGCAATATCAATGCCTAAGGTTTTGAGTTGATCTCGAAACATTCTAGATGTAAAATTAGATCCTTGGTCGCTTTGAACAACCTTTGGGAGACCAAAACGAGTGAAGAATGAAATCAGAGCTTCACTAACAGGTTTTGCCTTTATCGACCGTAACGGAACCGCTTCTACATATCTGGTGGAAGAACACATAATCGTTAGTATATATTGGTGCCCTGACTTAGCTTTGAGTAATGGTCCTACACAATCGACAATAACTCTGCTAAATGGTTCATCCATGGTGGGTATTGGTTTCAAGGGCGCTTTAGGCGGATCCTGATTGGGCTTACCAATTAACTGACAAGTATGCCAAGTTTTGCAGTAATTGGCAACAGATCGTCTAAGGTTAGGCCAATAAAAATGCTGCAAAATACGATCACAAGTTTTTGTTACACCTAGGTGTCCAGCCATAGGGTTGTCATGTGCCAAACTCATTATGTGATTCTGATAAATTCTAGGGACAACCACTTGATTGACAACTTTCCATTCCTCATCAGCGGAGACATATGGAGGTCTCCATTTTCGCATAAGTACACCATTCCTTACAAAATAACAAACAGGCACTTTAGAAGCTTCAGTTTCACTTAAAGCCATTTGTCTAATGCCAGTCAGTGCGGGATCTTTCTCTTGTTCAACAACCAAATCGTCTCTATTCATGAAAAGATCACTAGATAGGTTAGACTGAACATCTGAAGAATTCTGCTGAGCAGGTACAGATGACTGAGCCATAAATGTATCGCTCAAATCTATGTCATCCATCTGACCCAACAAGTCACTACTTGTGATGCTTTCTCTTTTACTAGCCATTGATCTAGTTGTTACACATGAAGGAAAGATACCCGGAATATCTTCCTCCAACTGAGTAGTATTATTGACACTACTCACTGTCATTTCCATTACTGGTTCAACAACAACTTTGCGACCAGCAACATCGTTACCTAGGAGTAAGGTTACACCTTCTAGTCCTTGCGGTAAACTTGGGGTTACCCCTTCTGTCACAGGCCCTGACACCAAATCTGACTGTAAATTAACATGATGGAGGGGTACATCAGCACAACTACTACCAATACCAGTTACCATAACATTACTTCCTGCATATGACTGAGCATCTAAGGGAACTGCCCCCTCGAGAAGTAAAGACTGGGAAGCCCCTGTGTCTCTAAGTATGACAACTGGATACTGGGGCAAGTCCACTCCACTTTCACCCAGTGAAACAAATCCTTTGGTAATAAAGGGTAAATAGCCCTCACTTATGTCAGATAGTGAGCCTTTGACTTCATTATCATCTTCAGGGAATGCAGACAATGGAACACTCTTAGTGAACACAACCGGCTTTGAGTCGCCACTACCACTAGCTTGTAGATGTTTCAAGTATGCAAAACATTTAGATTTCACATGGCCTGATTTCTTACAAAATGAACAAATCACGGTTGACTTATTAGAAGTTTCCTTTTTTGCACTAGTCCCTGAATTTGTACCGTCGGGTTTATCAGTATCTACTGACTTAAAAGAACGCGGAGGACTATTTCGAGCCCGACGTTTACAAGGGTTGTAACTACCCTTCGCAAAATTTTGTTTATGTGTCAACACATAGTCATCAGCTAACCTAGCTGCTCGGTGTAATTCTTTAAGCTGTTGTTCCTCTAAATGCATCTTTACATCATCTGGAACACAGCCTTTAAAGTCCTCCTAAAGCATGACCTGCCGCAACTTAGCAAAATCACTGCCTACACTACAAGAATTGCACCATCTATCAAAAAGAATCTTTTTCTCACGTGAGAATTCAACATAACTCTGCCTATCCTGCTTCTTTGCATTCCTAAATTTTTGCCGATACGCCTCAGGCACTTGCTCATAAGCTTTTAGAATTGCTGACTTAACCATTGCATAGTCTTTACTTTGTTCGACTGGAAGAGCTGAATACACCTCTTGTGCCTTGCCAGTTAAGACACTCTGCAGCATTAGAGTACGAATATCTGATGGCCACTGGAGCCTATCTGCTACCTTTTCAAACTGACCGAAATATTTATCAATTTCCTTATCCTGAAAGGGTGGAACTAAACGGATGTTCTTACTTGGATCAAACGCTGTAGTATGTGAAGTAGGCATAGACTGCTTCAACTTCGCTAATCCTAATTCCACCTCTGCCTTTTTCCTTTGCTCAATTTGAATTTGAAGCTCAAGTTCTTTTAACCTAATGGCAGCGTCCTCTGAGTAATGACTAGGCTCTACAGTTTGAGTTTCTAATATGCCTTCATCGGCAAAGAACTCTACAAGAACAGCATTCAAGTCTGCTTTTTTCATACTAGCAAGCACAGAAACATTGTAATGTTTAGCTACGTCAAACAATTCAGTGCGCTTCAATGTATTCAATTTAGTCTCCGAAGGAGAGGCTTCAAAGCTGGCTACGAACTTGCTAATATCAAATTTACTTGCCATGATTTCATTTCCAAGTTAGGACTACGCAATCACTAAATAACATGAAACACAAATCCTAACTCTAAACACACTCAATTGTTGCTACAGTGTCTGATGGCTTCATTTCCCGGACAACCCCCAATTCTGTTACGTGCGGAGAATGCACGGCAGAAGAAAAATCAAAAGACGGGAATCAGGACACTAAAACATACGAGCAAAGGACAATAAAGGAATTAATTTGGAATAACATTTAATTATTAACTTAAATCAGCAAAGCAGTAAATTAAAACAAAGTAAATCTAGTGGTTTGCTGCAACTTAAACTTCTCATGCGAGAACATCGTAAATTTGAACAGTCAAAAAGCATAAAAGGAAATTATTTACATTAGCACAGCCAAGCAGAATTAATTACACTGAAAATTAGCAAGCCGGCAAAAATATATTAATATGCGAAGAGGCAAATTATATTCGGCCGAGTATGATTACCTTAAGGAGCCAACACAAGAACAGAAGAAAATTAGGCCCCGCCCAGTCAGTGCCATGGCTAAAAGAGCGCGGTCGTCGGGCCAAGCACCTCCGCACTCCGTGCCACAACAGCCCAGTTCAGACAGGCAGGTCAGTGTCGATCCCCGAGATTCGGCTTCTACATGGAGCCACGACACTCCAGGGTCCACGGTCCGTCAGCGGTGTCAGCCTTGGCTATAGTGCGGCAGTAATCGAGGCGTAGACGACAAGGAGGTGCTAACCCAACGCCGGCTATTTCGAAACGCACATGCTAAAAGCATATAGGCACTGACTGAGAGCGAAATCAATGACTACGGAGTCTTTTATAGGTTTTTGGAACGTGCCTAAATTCCACACGTACCTTTTCAGGGAGACACAAAAGGATTCGGATCAACTGGGATCGTAACAACATGTACGTATGCTGAACATTGGAGTCAGCAGCAATCTGTTTTGTTATCAGTCTTTTTGTCTGTATTCACAAACAATGTGTAACAATGTGTGCGAAACGTGCATTCCATTAATGTACGCACATGTACAGCACATGTACATATACAAGTAATGTATGTATAATAACACCAACCATAGAGGAGTTTGAACTGCCCCGGCTGTAACATCTGGCCAATTAGTGCTTTCTGGCATGCCTGGTATGTCCATAGCCAGAGTGCAGCGAACGCTTGCTACGAACCATCTGTTTCACAACTACGAAACCCCTTTGTACCCTACATGTATGATCATCACCACAATTTGTCGCGGTAATCTGCATCCTTAAAACTCTGTGTACTGAGGTACATGTATAGGAAATTGAATATTCATGCCTTTGTTGGTGCTTGGTATGATCTTAGACAACATAAAATTTAATGCTTGCGCAGTTGCTTCAATTCTTGCATTATGCTGTATGTGCACTCATTGTTCTTAATGAGCTCTTTCTTCTGGAGTTATACTTAAGGAATAATAGCTCAGTTGTTGACAAGATTTTGTGTTTTGTTTGAATCATTTTCATTATGGCATTTGTACAAAAGTGTATGAGATTTCACGATCACTCCCTGTGATGAAATAGTGCATTTTGTTCCTAAAGAACTAAACTTTCAAGCAGAAGTGAACATTTCGCTGTCTTTGTCAAATTCGTACCAAGTCTTTGAACACTGATATACATGTATTGGTCGGAGGAGAATAAAAATGCAAACTTTGCATGGAAAATAGAACAGTGTATCAAAATTTTAAAAGTTTATTTACAAAAGTAGGTCTAATATGAGGGATTTTTCTCTCTCTATTTCCTTGTCAGGGCGATAACTTGGATTTAATTATAAGCAAAAGACTACAACTTACAAGTAGGCCTATTGCTAGGAAGTACATGTAGGATTACTGGCTAGGTGCATGTCCGTCTAAGAATAAGATGCAGGCAGTAATCAGGCATTTTTGGAATGTTTTCTATTATTCGTCTGACTCGCCGGTGACCATCATTTGAAAAAATGTTGCATCCTGACTCCACTTTGAACAGCAGTTGTATACAAACATGGGGAGTGAAGAGAACTTTCTAAGTACAGTAGCCTAGCCTGGGCCCCTAGGCCTATTAAATTTCACAACATTGGTAAATGTTTCTCAGTCCAGAATTCGTGTCTTTCCAGCATTTCTGACTGACTTGTATTGAGATGATATATGAAGAGAAATGTGGAGTCAGGATGCAATATTTTTTCCCCATCATTGAACACTTTGAAGTGCTTAAGTTGCAACTCCTCCTGTGTCCTTCCTCTATGCACCAACCGAAGGAATTTTGTGTCACCCCCTGTAGCCTAGGCCCGTGTCCTAATAAATGACAAACGTCATTACTTAATTATAGGCCTACTATGGAATGAATTTTTATGTATACTGTACATGTGTAAAGTGTAACCATGCTATAACTTACATCTGCTGTAGGCAATCGGGGATTTCTGCTTCTGGCAGACATGTCGTGTGTTGTGCTTGACAACTGAAACCCGAGAATTTGATGAACAGTCATTTCGCCCCATTTCCACGCCGCCCCTAACCACTTCGCCCCATCCCCATTCCCCCAATTTCCATTTGCCCGCCCGTGCTCGAGTGTGTTCCAAACCTCGCGTACATATATATAGAGAACTCATACTCATTCACTTAATTAAATGTCAACTGCGTTGCCCACGGTGAATTAATACACATGGTTGAACCAGCATTGGGTTTATTTCTCTTCCTCTTCAAGTTTATTCCAAATTTCTGTACACATCGTTCCAGACACTGCTGTCCCCGGCGATCCGATAAACCTCGGCGCGCCGCGGTAGGAAATTTTGTGGCAACATGCTCGCTACAAATACGAACAAAACAACCTAAAATTAAACTCATGACCACAGAAAATACACACATAGAAAAGATACTAAATTCTCTGAATTAACTTGAAGAAATTTTGCAACATCGACTTTTTTCAATGCGTGCGGTCACCGTGACGTGTATGTCTGAATAATAGACTGGTTGCCACACTCCATCACGCATTCTCTTGCATGCATGCGGCGCGGCGGGAACCAGTGCTTTGCGCACGTGAAGTTACCAGAACGACAGGGCTAGGGAAACATGAAGAGGCGTGATTGGCAGAAGTTGCTTTTCAGATGTTGCAAATGTGACTGGAAAAACTTGTCAACACATTCTCAAGCGTTATACATGTAATGAGAAAAATTGTCGTTCTGAGGTATTTGAGAAAACAGAAAAGGCAACAGGATTTATTTGTCTCTCTTACATTAAATTTGTTTTTTCTTGACTTGCCAATAAAAATGTTAGGGTGTCGCCGAAAAAAAATTTCGGTCGGGAAATTGAAATCTTTGTTTTTGCCTTTGCAAGTTCGATTCTCTGAGCGTTATTTGGGTACTCTAACGTTGTTTTTATTGGTTGTTTCTAGGCCTATGCTGCCTCTGTTACGTACGGTGGAGCGAAGTGGTTAGGGGCGAAGTGGAAATGGGGCGAAGTGACCGACACCCGTTCTCGCGAGCGTGTTCAGCACACTTTATCTCAGGTGAGCCAAATGTTGGGATCAGGTCAACTCGGACCCAAACCATCTCGGACCAATTCCAACTCGGACCCATGCCAACTCGGACCCAGGACCAACTCGGACTCACGCCAACTCGGACCCAATACTAACTCATACCCACGACCATCTCGGACCCACAACCAACTCGGACCCACGCCAACTCGGACCCACGCCGTTTCGGACCCACCTCGAGTCAACTCGGACCCACTGAGTCTTATGGTTGCATTACACCAAATACGCGCCCGTAGACCGAAATAGCGCTGACTCTTGAACCTCGCGAAGAGGTTGGCCTTCATTTTTTCGTTGAAAATTCAAGATTATGGACAGATCAATCACTTTTCGTTTCAATTTTATGAACTTTTTTATTCGCCTTTTCCCGAAGATACCCCCCTAATAGTAGTAAAACTATGTGCTCATATGAATGTAGCCGCCTGCCTCTATCCAAAATAGGCCCGCATTGTGGGGCTTTTTGTGAAAGAAATACTCTGAACCGGAAACTATCAATCCCAAATTTGGGATTTATATAAATAATTCTATGATCCCTCGTGATTATGGCACGTCTTATTGTAGAAAATAAGTAACCGTGGGATCACAAAATATTAATAATGAGCTCGCGAGCAGACATACGACGCTTCAAAACGTTACAGCTTGGCAGCATGCAGTGCAAAAGTGTCATTTACCAAATGCTAAAATGTAAAAGTGGACAAAATAAAAAGTTTCAACAAGTTAATCACGCTCCTGGGGTTGTGTCTGAGTTGACTCAGGATGGGTCCGAGTTGGTCGTGGGTACCGGGTCCGAGTTAGTGTTGGGTCCGAGTTGGTTGTGGGTCCGAGTTGGCATGGGTCCGAGTTGGTTTGGGTCCGAGTTGACTCGAAACCCAAATGTTTATAGGGGCGCAGACCACTAATTCAAGTGAGAATTTCTGACCAGCTCATTAGCATTAAAAGTTCCCCCGCAGCATCTTTTGAAAAAGGAGATTGTTTGGCCCCCAAAATGGTGAGATTGTGTAAATCGTTGCCAGGATCAACTCCCTGGGTCTTTGAGCTTTCATATGAGAGCAGAAGGGCTAAAAACTACGGTTGAAAAATGGTCCTAAGTGCCCGAGAAAGTTGAGGGTTGCCACTTGGAAAATGGCTGCAATCGGACTTCGGGAAAAATCACTTTTTAGGGGGTAATTTTGTTTTGTGGGAATAATTAAAAATGTAAGTGGTTAACCCACGAAAAATTGAAAAGAAATTGAAAGATAAGTGACCAGACAAGAATTTAATTTGTGTTTCAGAAATCTCAGGGATGTTGGTGTGCATGCTATTGGGGCCCTGAACGGTGTTAATTTTACACTGTTTTCAATGGGGCTTGAATTAGTGGACTGGACCCATAGGCCTACTTGTCAATGTTTGATTAAGTGAAAGCACGGGTTTTACGATAAACCCTTAACGGATAGAGTTCCATAAACATATTATTGATGGGTGAGTGGGACAACACCTTGTCATATCTGTGCTATAGTAGAACTGGTCTAATAAAAAACTCCGGAAAGAAGCCGTTCCATGAATACGGACATCTACGCTGCAACCAAAGATTATATAGCGCCGCATAGCGGTGCGACGATCTTTGCTGATACTCGACTCAGCAACGCCCACTTTTGGATATAAACGCTGAGGTACGGTGAAGCGAGGTGCATGCAAAGCAAGAGGGACGTTATTTTTGTGTGAAAGAAACAAAGTAAAACATTAAATGTAAGTAACAAAAAGAGCTCCCATCTTGGGGCCAGTTGGCAGAAATGAATGCCCTGAAGACGTCCACCGGTGGAACTGTTATGACGTCAGCAGGAAGGGCATTTCAGAGCCGAACCGCTGAATGAGAACTGCATCGGTTAGTGTGGTGCTTGTTCTCAGTTGCCGGAGCTGCCGATTATATCAGATCTCTTTGAAGATTGGGAAATCGTTAGACAGTCTCGTTTATTTAAGAAGTGTTAGATTATGGGGTTAGGGAACCCGTGTGAACCAGTTAATTGGGGAATTAGCGGAGCTTAGACTCGAAGGATTGTGTGCCGTTGTTCCATGCTTGTTGGCATAGCGACGGTTTACCCTGGTCTGGGAGCTTGCTTTCCTCGTTGAGGTTTACTGGGTGCAGGTTTCCGTTAGAGTCTGGTGAGGACTATTATAATCGCCTTCTTAATCAACTTACCTGTGTTATTTCGTAATAACTTGAAGTGGGTGAGGCTTATTTAAGTCACCTTAAACCTTGTTGCAGTTTGGGAACTGTGTTGTTTCGTATAGATTATCGTTGTACACGTCTACACCGTTGTGTTGTGTTGTACAGTTACGAAGATTGTATTTGCTTGTGTGGTCAAGACTTATCAGCTATAAGCCATCGGTAGATTATTTATTTAGACTTGAGGGTTACCCTGATCACTGTGAGGGTTACCTGGTTATTGTGAGGTTTACCCTGATCGCTGTGAGGTTTACCCTGATCACCGTGAGGGTTATTCTGGTGTAGGTTAAGGATAAGGCTGATTAATCACGTTCGTGGTGCAGTTGATCACGTAGGACTACCTCCCCGTGAGGATAATTTTGTATATAGTTAATTGCTGTTGTATATAACGGATAACTGAGCACTGACATTGAATAAACCAATCATATAATTGCCTTGAAAATCACTGGTCACCGTGAGATTTAATCAGTCCTGTATCACTTGTATTGACATTAATTGTAATCTTTATTGACATTTGGATCAATTACCTAATCATAGAGCGGTGGTAAACGTCCATCAAACGAACAGCCCCTAAGGCATAGTCCACCGTTCGTTAACTGGTATCCCCCTTGCGTTTGGATAGCCGCTCATTCTTGCGTAAGGTTAAATAAATATATTTGTGGGGTTAGGCCAGGTCAATTCTATCTCCGATCAGGCCAGTCTTCTTGTCCGCCACAAAAAGGTGTCAGTTGTCCCGCCACACTATGATCGCCATTTCAGCAATAGTTCCGGTGAGGGAAATAATAGGGTTCACGCAACACCTTTTTTGGCCTTCCACCGTCTTCCTTCTTTTTATTGCCTTCATCCACCACCAATATCCCGCGCTCTTCCTTTTCACCCGCCCAAAGTCTCACAATCTTTTTGCTCGTCCACTTCACTGCGTGCAACGACCCTGTGACCCCTGGCAGCCTGCCCAAATACATGTACACAGTTATTTTTAGACCTTGCCGGACAGGTGAGCGCCGCCATATGCACATATGTATATTTATACACACACAAAAAGCAATTCCCCTACATTATTAATACACCGTATATTGGAAAAAAAACATCGGGTGGCTGTTTTGAATGCATGAATACGAATTTTATTGAATGCAATTGCATGACACTTGCATTTCGTATAATTTCTCTCATTATTTAGGATCCAGCACGAGACATGAATTAATGGTCGGATGGCGAAACCTGTCAGCTCATTGACATAATGACAAGGTATGAAGAGAAACTCAAAGAGTCTAAATTTAAAAAACCTGTCTGGAAGCAAGTGGAAAAAGAAATGAGTATACCTGCTGAAAAGTGCGAAGACAAAGCGAAAAGTTTGAAGAGGTCCTACCGGAACCATGTCCAGGCTTGCAAAAAGACAGGCAACTCAACGAGTCACTTCAAATGGGCTACAGAAATGCAGGTCCTTATGGGAAGTGACCCCACTGTGAAGCCAGCACACATGTGACAGTGAACTAAATGAAGTGAACAACCTGGGTAACTCATCTGGTGATGAATTAACCAATGGGCCTAAACTAACGACAAGAAAAAAGAAAACCAGGAGCCATGGGTTGATGCATCAAAAGTTAAGTCAGATGATGGATTACATGGAAGAAAGGGATCACCAGTTCCTTTCTTTCATGAAATCTGTCGACGAAGACAACAAAAACTTGATGCAACAACTTATTGACAAATTGTGAGGATAGAAACATGTTCATGTTATTATCAGCACTTCTACCGAAGAAAAACATTTTCCTCCTGTAGTCATGGTAGTTGCTTGACTTGTTTTATCTTTATGAAAGTTGCCATGACAGTGAAGTTTGTTTGATATTGGACAGTGACATTCCCATTGGTTTGTACAGCGAATGTCTGATTTTTCTTGACAGAGTGGACATTCTAATAGAATTGTACAGCCAATGTCTGATTTTTACAAACCAGTGAGAATGTCCAGTGCCCACCAAAATCAGACATTTGCTGTACAATTCTATTAGAATGTCCACTCTGTCAAGAAAAATCAGACATTCGCTGTACAATCCCATGGGAATGTCCAATGTACATGTGTCAAGAAAAATAAGATATTTGCTGTACAAATCAATGGGAATGTGAAATGTCCAATATCAAACTAACTTTACTGTCATATTGTTAACAAGCTTTTTACAAATCTTAAACCTATTGTTAAAACTTTCGGAGGAGTACATGCCTTGTTACCTACACCTTTTTGTGTGTATCTAAAACTTAAGCATAAATTTATTCCTTTTTGAAAAAAAGGAAATCAAAAAACATTAACTTATCACACCAGTACTGGGATTTGCAATATACTGTACATGGATTGAGCATATCCAATTGAAATGTTTTCCCAGAAAAGCTGTGAAAAATGGAAATATTCACCGTAATTTACTTTAGGGTTTATTAATATATACGTTGGAAGGGCTAAACTCTCCCCAACGCAAAAATACATCTTGAAAACAGACGTTATGCAAAGCACAGGCAGCAAGAACTGAAGACACAAGAAAATTTGAGTCACTGACATCAAATTGAGTGAGCCTGCGAAATCTTCCTTGTAAGTGGCCGAAAGGCCTTTCAATCACTTTCCTAGCGGCACACAACTCCCTGTTGAATTTCCTCTGACCTTGTGTCAGATTACCAAAACCTTTAAATGGGGTTTGTAAGAAGGTTTTCAGGGGGTAGGCTGTGTCCCCAATTATATACTCCTCTCCTGGAAACTTGATGAAGGCATCCTGATATACACTAGAATTGCGCAGTACACGAGCATCGTGGCTGCTACCTGGCCAACCACACTTGACGTTAATGAACATCAATTGATTGAGTTGCAACTTTGCTTCGTTTCGGATCTAGCCTTTAGATTATTTTTACATAGGCTAAGGTTTCGTGTTGCTGATGATACATATGTTCCTGCAAAGGAATGAAAAGAAACTGGGACAATTGTCAACCTTGGGTCCGTATGTATAGCCTAGGTGGTGATACTTCATCTTAGTTTCTGGTGCACGGTGACGTGCACCAGACCATAGAGTGGCAGACGCAGTACTATTCAAACCATATATGTTTAAACTTATCCCCAGACGTCCGCTCATCTCCCACTAATGTGGGAGAGCAGCGGAAGTCGGGCCTCATGATTCTGGGGAAGGCTAATAATTTAAACCCAATCTGACTTAATCTCGTAATACATTGTCTAACTTACCAATATACCAGAGGACAACCAATACCGATTTTGCTGCATCTGTATGTGGATTTCCTGGGATTTGTCTAGGTCTCAATTCTGCACAGGGCCCAAGTTGTTCAATGAGAAGCCCAAATGTACTTCTTTCAAGCCGAAAATGTCTCTTAAAGTCAGTTGGTTCGTACCGCAGAACAGTATACTCGACGTACAGTTTTGGCACGGATTCCCTACGATTTGTGACATTTACATTCATCTGATCATTATGGCATACATGACGATAATTAAGAGCAAACCTGTTGATTCTCTCATCAAGTGATCGTATTGCAATGATACAGCTAATTAAATTTCATCTGATCATTATGACATACATGACGATAATTAAGAGCAAACCTGTTGATTCTCTCATCAAGTGATCGTATTGCAATGATACAGCTAATTAAATTTGACCGACGCCTTTCCATTTTTGCGGTGAGCAGACGACAGAGTACCATTGTACATGTATTTACGTTTTCACTCTTTAAAGTTTCCGCGTCGTGATAACCCTTGACCTTTTTCCTAGAACGCCTTCGCGGATACGGCTGGTGTAGCGTTCGATTAGCCTCATTTCGATGCTTCCCTTGGCGTAGAACCGGTGTATTCAAAGGAAGCTAATCGAACGCAACCTTCCTTGCGCGCTGCGCGCGTGACGTTCGTGCATATCGCATAAGGGTGCATTCCACCAAATGGTTGTATTTCTGCGCGCGAGCTCATTAATATTTTGTGATTCCACGGAGTTTTTGCAATAAAACAGGCCATAATCAGGAGGCATCATAAAAATATTTTTACAAATCTCGAATTTAAGCCTGATAGTCTCCAATTCAGGGTATTTCTTTCACAAAAAGCCCGAAATTGCGGACCTATTTTGGATAGAGGCGGCTGGTTACATTCAGAAATGATGCTTAGTTTTATTGCTATTTTGGGGGTATCTTCGTTCAAAGGCAAATAAAAAAAATTTCGAGGGTAACCCCCATGAAATTGAAACGAAAAGTAATCTTCTGGCCATAATCGTGAATCTCCAGTGAAAAAACGAAGGCCAACCTCTTCACAAGGGTCAACAGGCGGCGCTATTTCGGTCCGATTTTGCGCTGTATTTGAATGGGAGGAGGCGTCGGAAAGTTTAGGTGTACGTGTGTGCCGTGCGTGTGTCGAGCAAAGACGGTCGAATTTTGACAGACTTTGAACTCAGAAATATCACTAAAGCCCAAAACATTTGCCTTTTGCATTTCATAAGGCAGTAGGTGGTGTAAAAGGTATTTTTGGTGAGTCTTTGGAATTTTTGAGAACCGTTGCCACTTTACTTAGAGAACTCAATGTGACTAAGCTAGATCCGCAAACAGGGCCCCACGAATACTCCTCCGCTGTATACTGGGGCCTTGCCCCGATTCATAGGGATTTCTTATGCGAAATTTATCAGGGATATCCGGCATGTCCGGGGCATAACTAAACATTTGCTTGATTTTATGAGCTGAAATTGCACTGGTGTGTTCACTACTTACGGTGTAATTAGGGTGTAAACTTTCCGCTAGATTACTAACTCGCTTTTTCCTCGTTTGGAAGAAGAAAATGGGTTTTTTTCCCGTTTTCCCACTCTGGACGAATGTCCCCCCTTTCACAAAACTGCGGCTGTTTCGTCACTTTCGTGCCACGTCACAGAGAGCGAGCCGCGCAACCAATGATTTGCCGCAAACAGTGTGTGACTGAACAGGGAACCAGCCAAGGGCGTTGCGTTTTAGCTGCGACACAAAACAGCCGTAATTTTCTACGAATAACTAGATCGACAGGTACTTTCGCAGATCTGAATGAGATTCGTAGTGCTTGAAGTCTGGGTGCAAACTAGACAGGCTCTCGTATAGGGTGCCATTACTTAACCATACAGAGGAGTCTGTGTAATGACAAGTCAGGCCAAAATTCGTACAGATGCAGAGTGGGAAAACGGCAAAAAAGGCAACTTTTTTCCTCCGGACGAGGAAAAGGCGAGTTCTCTACAATTGGCAACCTATACGGAAGTTTACACCGTGAGTAGTGAACATACCAGTGTAATTTCAGCTCATAAAGTCAAACGGATGTTTAGTTATGCCCCCGGATATCCTTGATAAATTTTTCTAAAGACATGAAAGAAATCCCTATGAATCGGAACGTGGCACAGTACACGACGGAGGAGTATTCGTCGGGCCCTGTTTACTGGGAATACGGGTCTAACTCTAACTTAGCCTGCCCCCAGAACTGTGAGGGCCACTCCTCTCCCACGAATGTTTGTGGGAGAGGAGTGGACGTCGGACCCCACAGTTTTGGGGTAACTTTACATGGTGTTGTACTGCTATGGGGTTTTGAAAAGTACTCTGCCAGGGTTAGGTAGTTGTACCTGAGAAAACCTCCGTTTGTGCTTTCTGGAGCAAATCTACCCCTCAATTAATTTCTACCTATATCGAACATCCGGGTTCCAGTGCATTTTGTAGAATTTAACCTACATTATTGTCAAAAAATGAGGTTTTTTCCTACCATCCTCACCTCTCATCCCTCAATGATCTGTCCACATCTGCGTTCTTTTGTGGCCATACGTCACGTGACAAAACAGACACACCGTATTCGCGTAACGAACGTTTATCTTGTTTTGGATACCAGTCCCGATAATTCCGACTACTCTCGTTAAGATTATGTAGAGAGATGTCTTGGAAATCAGTGGTCAGGGTACCACAGTAATCACATATTGGCTTGACCATTTCAGAAGTAGGGGAGGAAGCAACATCAGGGCGCGCGGTACACGGTGCGTTGTCAAGCTGGTTATTTGCACACATTTAAAATGTTGAGAAATATGTACTTCAGGGAGTGATAATACACTACTCAAAAGAATTAAAGGAACAAGAGAACAGAAAGTTTTTGTCATGATCTATATGGGCTACCGTTAGAACAAGAGGCATATGTAACTTTAATGCCTCTTGTTCTAACTGTAGCCCATATAGACCATGACAAAAACATTCTGTTCTCTTGTTCCTTTAACCCCTCGATGACGGGAGTTTTCTTCCAAAAGCCGACTCCAAGAATTCCAGCCTCGCTTGGCCACGAAGGGCACCTGCCAAACCGCAAATTCTCGGTTTGTGGCCCTGCGTGCTCTGCACGCTTTGAATTACACAGGGAAAAGACTCATTGTTCAATGGTATGTGGCTCTACTCATGTTTCCACATTCCTGTTGCCTCTTTTCAAAATTGGGACTATTGTGAAGCTGGTGATTTTGATGCAAATTCGGTCTTTTCATTTCTGGGCTACACTCAAAGGACAATCATCATATGTAGAAGAGCCAGGGTCTGCTTTCTATCACCCTGTGCGCTCTAGCGTGGGCCGAGAATAATAGCTGAAAAGTGGGCTGAAGATCTCAATTTTTATGGCGGCTCTTACTGTCTCCCGGTGCGAAGGGGTTCATTCTTTTGAGTTGTGTATTTCGCAAGGAAACGGTTGTGAAGTTGTGGGACTAATTAAGTGTCCGTTTTCTTTGTAAGTCAGGGATTTATCTGTTGCAAAATGGTTGAGCCCATATGTGATTAGTGTGGCTCCCTGACCACAGGTTTTCCAGACATCATAATCTTAATGAGAGTTGTTGGAATTATCGGGACTGGTATCCAAAGCAACATAAACGCTTGTTACGAGAATACGCTGCGTCTATTTTGTCACGTGGCGTACGGCCATAAAAGAATGCAGATGTTCGCAGATCGTCGAGGGATGAGAGGTGAGGATGGTAGAAAAAAATCACATTTTTTGACGATAATGTAGATTAAATTCTACAAAATACACTGGAACCCGGCTGTTAGATATAGGTAGAAATTCATTAAGGGGTAGATTTGCTCCAGAAAGCGCAAACAGGTTTTCTCAGGTACAACTACCTGACCCTGGCAGAGCACTTTTCAAAACCCCATAGCATTACGGCGCCATGTAAACTAAGTAGGCTTAGAGTCACACGGAGTAGTGACTGTGAGTTCTTGAAGTAATAAAGTATTGTTTTAGTAATGTCGTGGAGCGTTAGTATGACCTGACCAATTTACAGTCTTTTTGTCCCATTTTGACATCGCCGGTAACCATTGCGCCCCATCCCCACTTCACCTCATCCCCACTATGCCCCATTTCCACTTTGCCCTGTTCATGCGCAAGTGTGGTCGAAAGAGGAGTTAAGAAAGCAAGCAGGTGGGGAAAAAGGTATTTTGGTGAGTCTTTGGAATTTTTGAAAACCGTGGTCACTTTACTATATGTAATGTTGTGGAGCATTAGAATGACTGATCCCATCTCAAAATTCAAAAAAGAGGAATACTAACGCTCCCTCAGTAGAGCTACATCTAGTCATGGAGTTAAATCATTGGAAGTTCAGATTGTGAGGGGCCGTGTTTTCGCTTCCTTACCTTCTGCATTAGGCTGCGCGATGTAAACAACTTTTGAGTGACGTAAAATACCTTTAGACTTGCTGAAGATTTTTCTCCCTGCTGGCCCAAAAAAAGTTAAGGCTTTAGCGGTAAGTTGCACTCGTAAATATCTAGAGTTCATGTATTTAGGCCTAGCTTACAAGATACAAAAACCATGGAGGTGGCAGGGGCAATTACTATTCATTACAGTTTCTTTTAAAGTTTCAGATGACAGTATTTCAAAGTTGCTGTTCATGTATGACTGAAGTCGTGACTCCGCTGACAACTGAGCATGTGGGGAAAAGTTCGGATGCTTAGAAAAGGCATGCTCCTTATGTCATTTTTTCACTGCCTGGCAAATCGTTTTGCCCTCACATATGGAGGGACGAGTCTTCATGTGGCAAAGCTTTGTTTTTCCATGAAAATGTTCAATTCCGGCTTACATTAAATATCCAGATTAATACTGTAGTTATGTTTCTAAGAACAGTAATTCAATGTAGGTTTTTTCTTTCTTAGAGATTCATTTCATTCTTTCAAGAAATTGTTATTAAAGTGACGGTGTGGGGTTTTTACAGCTAAGGCCTACAAAATAAAAAATCTTATTAGGACAAAAAAGAGATTATAATAAGTATTCATTAGGCCTAGATACTACAACCAACGTGACATCCAACAGCAAAATAAATGTTACTTTCTCATCTTGCAGAACATGTGCACAAGCCAAGTGCTGCAGTCCAGGGCAAGTTTCTCCAGGAACTACATTGTATTCACCGTCAATGCTTACAAAAGCATTTTGGTATTTTGTTGATGTGAATGAACCAAAGAAGCCTTGTGTGATTTCGCCATCCCAACCTGATCCAAGTCATGCTCCTGCACCAGAACACAACATCACTTCATAGCACCACCACCACCGATGATGATGACAGCGACTCAGAGTTTGATGACAGTGAGTCTGACAACTTAAAGGAGATGGGCCATGTAGGGTTAAATTGACATTACGTCATGTACGTTGATAGTTCTCAACCATCTTGTATACAATAAGTTGGATTAATCCCTCTTTTATGTCATTAAATCACAATTCTTTGGAATTTCTTCAGACAGCTTTCTGTACATGTACCTGGCGGCTGTTGTTTAGCTTTTGCTCCCAGAAGGGAGTGAAATAGGGTTGTGAAACCTGTCATTTTTAACACTTTTCTGCGCATTTTCAAATTATGCAGATGTGTTTTCTTGTTATACATGTTTTTTTATGTGTTGATGCATGATTTACAAGAAATCTTCCCAGCACGGCCCATCGCCTTTAACTGATTTCGACCCATTGAACTTGCAAACTCCATCAAAATAACATAATGAAGCCAGTGTATGTTCGAAAACTGCTTGCATTGGACACACATCAAGTACTGTTGCAGTGTCACCCCGCTCCAAGGTGTGACATTTTATTGTCACACCTTGTCACAGTCTCCCATGCTTCCAATCCACAGAGAAGTAAATTTTACCAATGCAGTGTCATTTTTTTGTCAGGAGATTTCCCGGGGAAAAATATAAGTTTTTCAGTTCTAGCATGTTTGTTATTTTGTCAAGAAAATTATAGTTGATGAAATAATCTCCACAGTAAAGCATGTGCTGTTTGTTTCAGTTTTATAAATAAATAAAAATGTTTTTGAAAATGAAAAAAAACATAGGACAGTTGGGAAAAAAATAAAACACAGGGAAACACTTGCAATACCTTTATTTCTTATTTGAAATTTAAAATCATTTCAATATTTTTTGAGGTAAAAAAAGAGATTGATTCTGGAAAAAATGTCTTCCGACAATAAAGGATAAGATAAAGTCGCACAAGGTGCCCCACACGGCAACAAACATTTATTTCATGCATGGTTTTACTTGGACGCCGTACCTCTGCACAAACCTTGAAAATAGGTCACAGTCAGCGACAGATGGCGTGTTCGTGAGAGCATCGAAGATCACTCTGTTTTTATTGTTGAGTTTTGATTGTTGTTTTCAAATTGCATTTACAGTAACTTAAGGAAGGTGATCAGGACATTAGTTGATATTATACTTTTTTATTTACAAGTTAAAAGAAACAGCCTTGTTCCCTCAAAAATCATGGTCTCTAGTGGATACATGTATGGGGCATGTGTGGGAATACTAAGACTCCACTCAGTAGAGCTAACTGCCGTAATACATGTACATGTATATAGAGTAACCCATCCTACATGGGCTATTATTCATGCTATTCGTTGAGGTAAAGACTAAGAGTTCCATAAGACACAGACATTTAATACTATTTCCCCATAAACATGGTTAGGTTGAAGTGGTTTGTGAGAGGGCAGTTAATGTAATGTTATGGAAATTTTGATGGGTTTCTATTTTCTTGCACCAGTCGGGTGCACTGGATGGAACCAGACCAGTCTACATTTAGGACGAATAGATCTTAGACTTTATTTCTTGAAAAGAATCCTTCTGGGGTAGACCTAGGAATCTATCAAAAGAAGGAAGAAAAATCCTGTGATGTGGGCTCAGTCTACCCCCAGAACTGTGGGGTCTGTCATCTGCTGCGCTCGCTCCCACTGGGTTCGATCCTTTCACATCTGGATTGCAGATCAGTGTGCATACCGACTGAGCAGTATGCCTACCGACTGAGCAGTATGCATACCGACTGAGCAGTAAGCATACCGACTGAGCAGTATGCATACCGACTGAGCAGTATGTGTATCAATTGCACCATTGCACTGCCACAACGAGATGGGAAAATAAAAACTTACAGGTCTAGACATGACAGATTGGCAATGATAATTGTGCAATGCTGTGTCTGTAGAATTTGTAAGTCATGTTATGGTTACCGTAACAATAGCCATTTTGTTGTAAGAAAGTGATAACAATCTCCTAAACATGCAGTTTTGGCAAGCACAATATCGAAGCATTTAGGGTCGACTCCAAATTTTCAGACCAGTCCCATGTGCACAGGGTGTCAAGTGATGTTTGTGTATGAAACTCTTTCCAGAAAATGTAAGGAGGCCATTCCATTAGGCCTATTTAATAGGCCTTCATAATTTCTGCAGTGACTGGTTGCAGGATTTGTGCCAGCATTTTCCTCTTATCTTTACTTAAAGAGGCAGGGTAAAAAACCCTTCTTTCCCCAGTTATAATCTTTAAATAACAGGTGACAAGACCATCTTCCTAAAATAACTTGAAAAATACAAAACAGTTTTCCCATTTATGGTCGAAGTAATGCCCAAATAGTGAGCTTCCGGGAGTCTCTTTTTTGCCGATTTCAGAAATACTTTAGTAGTAATGATGTGCTGATGAGCCTAAAATGTCTGTAAACAGGGTGCATCTTCACATGCGAGTCTTGCCGCCGGGAATTCCGGTTTTGGACACGTATTCTTTATACGCGTGGCAGGGGCTGTCTCCAAAATCGGGCAAAGGGAGCTGGGCCTTGTAACAAAAGACCATACTCATAACAAAAGACCTGGCTGCTGGGAATTACCAACTTTTTTCACTCTCAATTTTGGAGATAATCCAGCCTTTTTTGAAACAGTATACAGTCGAACACGCTTAACAACTTCCAGCTGGGGACACCGGATCTGGACACGTATGCTTATTATGCGTGGCCGGGGTCTCCGAACTCGGACAAATGGAACAGGGCCTTGTAACAAAAGACCGTACTCGGAACAAAAGACCAGGCTGCTGGACGTTACCGACATTTTTTCGCTCTCAAAATTTGAGATAATCCTGCCTTGTTTTGAAACATTTAGAGCGAGCGGATTACCAGCGGGGACAAAAGCGCTCCACCACTGCAGCGATGAGCCACACAGCACCACTGCATGCTAATCTCGCCCCTATTGAAAAGAGGTCAGCAGTGCACTGAGCCAGGTTTGTGAACAAACGAATGTTACGTAACACCACAAAATCTGGGTGCTTTTTACAAGGCTGCAGGCCTGGCTGAAATACTCAGGCATTGATAGATTTTGTCTGCCTGGCTAGAGTCAACACCAGACATGCCTTCACGTGTTTGCAAGTGTCCAGTAAATGAAGATTTGAATTTTTTGAAGAATTTTGAAAACAGAAAAAAATGATAAATATCCCGCCACAGCATCTTTGAATAAAGGAAACTTTGCATAAATAAACAATTGATTCAAGTGTGAGAAACCTTTAAACAAGGAGCAGCACAAAGTGGGACTTCACAAATTTCACACATCAATTTCGTCTCTTTTTTAAATACCATTTCTAGAACAAACATCACATGTATGATCTAGCTCATTTTCCAGTCAGGGGAATTTCTATAGCAAAATGTCCTCCTATCAGTCTACCTGGATCAGGAAGACGGGATGGTCTCCCCCTAGATCAGTACACTGGCAAATTTGGTGCACACAAATGACAAATAACTGTCAGTGCCACCAATTTCCTCATACACAAGATAACAGTGTACAAGAGCAACATCAAACAAAAATAACACTTTTTTATATCATTTGGTTGATTTCCTGACTGAACGGTTCGACGATGCCAGCCGGTCTGCAATGTCCACACCCTTTATCCCCTTGTTGTAGTCGAGTACACACTTGGGTTTCTCCAAAGCGATTCCGTCAGGGTTCCGCTTACTGGTGTCGGCCATCTCTTCTGTATGCATCGTGGACAACATACGGATATCTTTCTTGTCTCGCCAGACCAAGGAGTTCAAGCCTTTGTCGCTGAAGCAGTGAACAACATCACTTCTCTTGAACTTCTTGGCCAGTTTGTCTACCACCAGGTGGAGTTTGTAAAGTCGATCAGTTGTATCTGCATGGCTGTTATCGACGAAATGCACATAGGACAGCGAGTCCATAAATCTGTCGCGTAGCATGGTATTAGGAAAAAATGGAGTCTCAAGTATTAAGTCTCTCAAGTGGGGTTTCAGCATCACTATGGTCATGGACAGGAACAGTGACATCTTGGCTGGTGTTGTGTCGAACCAGCTTCGCATGTGACTTGGACTTGCTACTGACTGACTTTTCAGGTGTTCAGGGACGTAGCGGTTAGTCTCGTTGGCAATGTGCAACGTCAGCTCTGGGGTGAAGAACTGCTCGAAGATTTTGAGAGGAGTGCTGTTCTTGTCCAATTCTTGCACTTGAATGCCCGCTGTGCCTTGAAAGCCGTGTCGGTGGGGGAAGTTGACTTGAGCTGTCCATTGAATGGACGAGGAAGTTTTTACCTTCTTGGCAGGCCTCGCTAATGGTGGTTGCCTGTTAAAATCACTGTCATTAGTTTTTATTTCTGAACTATGTTTGGATTCCGACATGAAATTTGAACCACTAGTTGCTGTCAAAGTTTCCTCTTCACTTAAAGACATCGTGTAATGCAGCTGAAGGGCCGGGAAGCAGCCAAGCAAATATATACCCAGCACTACAGAAAATGTTGCTTTTCTATGAAACAAATAACCAATTACACTGAACAATGGCCCGTCTATATCCTGAGTATGTGGTGCTGGGGTGCTGCCCACATGTTCCCAGCTCAGCAGGGCCGTAAACATTAGCAGCACACCATGTCAGTGGCCTGTATTCATCGCGCTCCGGGCCCACACAGAATGCGTTGCATAAGCCCTGACCACAGCCTCAAGTGCTGCTCCACAGAGATTACCCAAAGTATTCATTCAAAGACAAAGGGGTGTTCTGATGAAAAAAAATCCCATTTACCAAGTATCAGGGGATCAACCAACTCTCCAGGTTGCCCCAGATTTCCTTTCAATGCAAAGGTCCAGGTAATTACAGATGTACTCTGAATAAAAGTTGCATGTGTGGTATGCTGCTACAGCCGTCTCCCGGTCATTAGACTTTTCTCCGTGCGCAACTCTTGCCATTTCCCAGCGTGAAGGGGTTAAAGAGTGCCCCTTTAAGGTCATGTAACTTATCATGTGATGAAGTAATCATCACATCAGGTCAATTCAGGTCTAAAACCTTTCCCCTTTGAGCTACACACAAAGTTTCAACTGAATCGGACATGTACTTCACGAGATATAGCACTTTAAATAGTGTCTCTTTAATGTCACCTGACCGGTCACCTGATGACATCATTATAACGACTTGGACAGAAACCTTTTCTAGCTTGTGGCCTTACTGTGTGCCCTTGACACTAATACAGTCAGATCGATAACAGTGCAAAAGCGGTCTTCCTGTTGAAAAACATCTAAAAAAACCTTACATACGGGACAAATTAAGCATTCAAAATTTGAAAATAAGTCAGTGATGCCATCATTATGACAATTATGCTGTTGGACTATCCTTAAGTAATTGTTGGAAGGCTTGCTAAGCATGAAGTCAATCAGATTTTTTTTAAAAGGTACCAAATTCAAGTAACAGGATAATTTAGTAGAAAAACATGTACAAAACCTATGAGAAAAAATTAAATATTCAAAATCCAAAAATAAGTCAGGTGATGACGTCATCATGACGAATTTCTTCTGGGACCTACCTGATATGATTATCTAAAGGTCTACCAAGTTTGACATCAATCAGATAAAAAAATCAAAGTGCCCAGTCGGGGGAAAAAAAGGGTCTGATAAAGGAAAAACAAAACAAAATGAGAGGTCATCTGTCTGTTTGCCAACAGAAAGAGGGCTTTTTCGCATCCTTTTCTAAAGTTGAACAATCAATGTTCTGCACAAACCGAATGGCGTAAATCTGTCATTATGACCATTTGGATCTAAGGTTTCAATCCAATCAGGCATGTACTTCAAGAAATAACGTGCTTTAAAGAAACTATAATTTGACTCCACATCCGATGTCGTCATCACATCAGGTGCAAGTTCCTCCAACATTTCCAAAGCACTCCCTTTTCAAGAAATCTGGAAGATTTGAACCGAATCGGACATGTACTTCAGGAGATATAGGGCTTTAAAGAGTGCACTTTTAATGTCATCCTCACATCAGTTTAATATTCCTCTAAAGGACTCCCTTTTCAAGACATCTGCAAGATTTGAACTTGATGGGACATCTACTGCAGGAGATATAGGGCCCTAAAGAGTGCACATTTAACATCACATGGCTTATCCCATGATGAGGTCATCAGCACAGGAGGTCTACATTCGTCTGTAACACTTTCCTTTCTAGTTATCTGCAAAATTTCAATTAGATAGGACATGCCCTTTAGGAGATAAAAGGCTTTCAAGTTGACAGATTTAATGCCAAGTTAGAGAAATGTGTACAAAACCTATGGGGAAAAATAAAATATTCAAAAATCAATACAAAATAAGGTGATGAAGTGATCATGATGTCATAAATTAGGCTATGATTTTGAATCATGGTCTTTGCCAGCTGTAACTTTGATGATGATTGAGGATCGCAAAGTAACCCAAATTGTGCCTGGAAAACGTGTACAAAGTCAGTGGGCTGAAATAAATATGTAAAAATCTATAATAAATCACTTGATGACGTCATCATGATGTCATGTTTTTAGGACCATCTATGCATGAGGGTTCTTCATTGTATAGTTTGATGAAAATCCAAAGTTGCAAAAGCACGATTACAAAAAACGTTCACAAATCGAATGGGATTCAAAGCAGAAGAGAGAGAAGAAGCAAAAGCGAGAGCTTATCTGTCTGTTTGACAACAGAACAGAGGGCTTTTTCGCATTCTTTTGTAAATTTGAACAACTAAGTCATATCAAGTCATTTTTCGCGTATAACACCTCTCTTTCAAGTTATCTGCAAAGTTTCAACCAGATCAGACATGTAGTTTAGGAGATATAGGGCCTAAAAGAGTGCATGGTTATTGCCACGTGACTTGTCTCCTGATGACATCATCGTCACGTCAGGTCAATATTTCTCTAAAGCCCTCGCTTTTGAAGATGTCTGCAAAATTTAAACCAGATCGGACATGTACTTCAGGAGATATAGGGCCCTAATGAGTGCACCTTTGATGTCACTTGACTTATCCCCTGATGACCTCATTAGTACAGGAGGTCAGCATTCGTCTGTAACACTTCCTTTTCTAGTCATCCGCAAAATTTCAACCAGATAGGACATGTCCTTTAGGAGATATAAGGCTTTGAAGTTGACAGATTTAATTTCAAGTTAGGCGAATGTGTACAAAACCTATGGGGAAAATAAAATATTCAAAGTCAATACAAAATAAGGTGATGACATCATCCATTTCTAGTAAATCTTGCATCAGGGCCTTTGTTGGCTATCACTTTGTCAACGATCAAACATCGTGAAGTAAGCAAAATTGTCGCTCGAATACGTGTACAAAGTCAATGGGCCATAAACTGGTTTGCAGAAACACTGCTCCTTTAAATTCATGTCACGTGATTTGCGCTTAAACTGAACAATTTGTATGAAGTATTACTTCATATTCGAACTCGTCTTACGCATATTTCAAATCAAATAACAGAGTGCAAAGTACTCAATTTCTTTTTTGTTCTTATAATAATCTTGAGCCGAAGTAAAGGAATACTTGTTCACTAGTGTTAAGTAGAAAAACGTGTATAAAACCTATGGGGAAAAATAAAATATTCAAAAATCAATATAAACTAAGATGATGACATCATCATGACGTCATAAAGTAGGCAATGATTTTGAATCATGGTCTTTGCCGGCTGTAAGTTTGATGACGATTGAGGATCACCAAGTACCCCAAATTGTGCCTTGAAAACGTGTACAAAGTTAATAGGCTAAAATTAATATGTAAAAATCAATAATAAATCACTTGATGATGTCATCATAACGTCATGTTTCTACGACTATCCATGCATAAGGGTTCTTCATTAGTATAAGTTTGATGACGATCCAAAGTTGCAAAAGCACTTAAAAGTTGCAGCGACAATAAACGTGTACAAAACAAAGGGGCTTTTGAGCAGAAGAAGAAAGACGAAGAAGGAAAAAAGACTGAAGAAAAAGAATGACTTTTTCGCATAATTGCGAAAAAAACTAGGAGGAATGCCTTTTGAAATTGCGAACCTCCCCAATTTAACGAAAGCAATAGCTGCTTCAGCAGTGAAGCCAAAGCAACTAGTTATTCATAAATGCCCCAGGCACGAAGTGGTTAAGGGCAATTGGTTTGGTTTCTTATGCGTCATTGACAGAAAAACACTTGTAAAATTTAGCCTCTAGCTATAAGGCTAAGGTGTGCAGGTTAACCACTTAATGCCAGGTGCTTTGAAAACTGCAGTGCACACATGCGGATCAATTTCAAGATTTTCAGTTTTCAAAATTCTTTAAAAATTCATTTCATTTAACGGATGTTTATACCCACACGAAGGACTCTTTGGGTGCTACTCTAAAGTTGACAGGTAAAGTTGACAGGAACCTTCATTGGCACAGTGCGCTGCTGAATTCTTTTCAATAGGGACCAGATCAGCATTGCAGAGGTGCTGTGTGGCTCATCGCTGCGGTGGAGCACCTGGATTGCTTTTGTCCCCGGTGGTAATCCGCTCGCTCTAAATGCCCTAAACTGTGGTATACTGTTTCAAAACAAGGCTGGATTATCTCCAGTATTGAGAATGAAAGAATGTCGGTATTGCCCAGCAGCTCAGTCTTTTGTGCCGCACATGGTCTTTTGTTCCAAGCCCAGTTCTTTTGTCCCGGTTTCGACTCTCCCGGCTCTACATATAAAGCCTATTTTCTCGAAAATGGGTCACCCGGCAGGAAGTGGTTAAGACAACATACATGTACTGTGTCAAAGATTATGATGCACTAAAGTTTATCGCTGCTCTACCATGACATTCATAATGGCAAAAAAAAGCAAACATTGCTATGGTCGCATCATGTGTCCAAACTGCCCATTCAATTTGCACCCCAAATACTTCCGACCTGATTGTGCAACCAAGGGTAATTGTGCAACCAAGGCAAACTGGTTTCTGACATGACAGTCTTAATAAAAACCACTGACCAATTACTACATGTACGTGATGGTACAACCATTGAGCTTCAGATTTCATAAAGTGGACCAAGAGTACATGCATGCATATGTGCCAATCTCACCTTCAGGATGAAAGGTTTTCATAACATAATTGATTATCAAATAGTAAAAACACAATACACTTTAATTGGCAAATATGCCTGGAAGAAATCATATACACCTGGAAGAAATCATATACACTTGGACATATGCAAGTGAGTAAAATGATTGCATTTGACACAAGACCCGTTACATGTATAGCGTATGTCTAGGGCACGTGTACATGTACGCGTGTGAGCATGACACTCCTGTTTCAAGTACTAACCACCAAAAATTATCTTTAAGTTTGGCTGCATAAAAAATTAATAATGAGTACGATATGTTCGTTGTGAACATCATATTTGACAGATGAGAATGCCGAAAATGCTGTCACATGTAGTGTTCAAAAATTACATGGGCGATGTTCATTTTGCCGCTTATTTTGGAAACATCTCCGCTGTAAATTGATTAAAATTAACAACTCGAAGCATTATATTTTCAACATGAATTTTTTTTGAACGTCATTCAAAATGACCGATTTTCTTTTGAGAAGCCTTGGTCCAAAGAGAAAATTTGCGGAGTGTCGCCATTCCGTGGAGGGCTCATGAATATCAAATAAAAAAGAGGGTGCACTATCTGGGTTGATGTCAAAGGTGAAACAGGCCATGATGCAGCAAAATGTTTTTCTAACGGCACCGCGAGAGAATGACGGAAGCTGCAAAATCACCACGATCGGTATTTTGGACTGCGGTTTTCGGAAATGTACTTGAAGAAAATGTTATCGGTCCAGTCATAAAAGGATGATGGCGGTGCTTTTTTGCACTCTTTTTTACAGCTTGTGTTGTACGTTGATATATGGGTTTTACTCGTTTTTTTTGCATTTGATTTTTTGACACTAATGACAGAATTGAATGACGTTCACGACTGCCGACTTTGGGACCCAATTAATTGTGAGAGGTATTTTTAATTTCGTGATTTTGGTTTTAATATGTATAAATACTTCACCTTTCACCACATACAGTATAAATGTGTGTAAAATATCTTCGGGGATTATCACTCCTCAGTAAATTTAAACAGGGAGTTCATGTCCCTCAAAATTGCTAACGTTCGAGACTTAAATTAACTCCAATTAAGTTGAAAGGTTGACACGGTCATCATTGTTCCAGATATCAGCCATGACTTCCCTCATTACATCAAACATTAGAAATTAATTCACTGCTGTTCACTTCAGGAAAAATGAACCCCCAAAGTTGAACATTATCTAATGGTCCATATTTTGAGGAACCTGCCATACATTAATGTGACCATGAGCCTAAAATATGGTAGCACTGTACATGTACTTAGTGTCAGTGTTGTAGTCGAGTACTTGTTGAGTACCAAGGTTCTCTGCCAAATATTGAACTGGGTAAGAGGGAATAAAGCTGGCGTACACTGGCATTTGATGGTAAATGCACAAAGGTAACATTACAAACTAAGTGTAAGAGTTTAGACACTCCAAGTTTAGTAAAATTTAAGTTTAAAGGGGAAAAGTACTCGGAAAATTCTGGGCTGAGTACTCTTCAAGTACTTCTGTTCTTAAAGCTTAATTTTTATTGAACAGTGATAGTACGAAGTCATCATTTTACTTTGTAATCTTACCTTTTGCATAACATGTACCATCAAATGCCCATGTACCAGTACTTCAGTTTTGTTGCCTCCAAAACTACATGCAGTTAAATATTTGGCAGAGAAATTCAATTGGTACTCAAAAAGTACTCGACTACAACACTGCTTGGTATCAGCAGTAGTCTAGTACTGTTCTACATGTACACTGTACATGTAATGAATAGTGTGGCGAAAATTGCCAATATGGTTTAAGTGCTTCCCAAATTCTACTAACTACATGTAATCATATAAATTGTTACTGAGGCCCTATGAATTAAGTTATTCAGTTGAGAACTTAGAGATTACTAGGTTGATTATTTCATGAATGATTGCTTATCTTCCAGTTATGATTCTACAGTGCATTACATTTACATGTTCATGTACTTCATCCAGTGCAGGAAAAGTGCTATTGCAGCATCATGGCTACCTTGCCCTGTGTACCATTTTGAGTTAAGAATAGTCACATGAGCATACACACGGCCCTGTTACAAGCTACCGAATGGTGGTTGTTTCATGAACCAATCAGTGTGCTATGCATTAGGCCAAACAAAAATTAGTTTTGTTTCCTATTACACTGAAAAATAAATTAGAGCGGTTGGTTGGGTAAAGTTTTCTTTTTTACTCAAAATTTTTATAGCCCAAAAAAAAATCGGATGATGGTCTGTATGGGGGCATGTATATTTGTAACAGGTATTAACCCCTTACAGTCCCAAATCCTCCAATTTCAATACGATTTTACATACACCCTAGGGGGTTATGGTTAAGTCAGTGTCAGATAATTACATGTACGGTACATGTGCATGCTAATGTTACATATCAGCACTGTGATTGAGTAGAAAAGGAGCTGGCTGTTGATATACAAACACATAAGAACCATCTACATGTACCTCATGCAAAAAATAATAATAAAACAATACAACGTACAGGACGATGTGGCTCGGGGCAAGGTGTCATAAGTTTTTATATTTTATTTATTTGTTTAATAAAAGGATATAGGTTCCTTGTGATTTTCTAGGTGGTCAGGTAACCGGAAACACAACTACTGTAATTTTTTGTGTGGCCTTAGATACCCGAGGGTGCATAGAGCTGGGCATGCAGTGCGTTCGCTTTGTGGCTGGGTATAAAGCCTGCCCATGTTAATTCTTGGGCTGGTTCTCTGCTGGGAGCTGTCCATTCCAGACCTTTCAAGACCAGGCAAGAATTTAAACCTAATTCCAGGGTAAAGCACTATGGAAGTGATCCTCATGAAAGTACCCATCAAAACTTCAGTTATACAGCTTTAGACAAGCAGTGCTATGCACACTGCCATTGTGAACTTTTAGTTACAAATGAGAAAAAATGGCTGCCATGCACAATCTCTATTGAGAAGTATGTCACTGGGCTAAAATTATTAACAAAGTTGTAATTTTGGCTCACTTCGAGATTCATTGTAGAGAGATTGCATAATTTGTGGTATCAAAGATTCCAGTCTGCATGAGCAGTTACTATGAGAAAGTGACCTTGACTCTGAGAAATGCCTAACCATCAGCAGAGCACCAGAGCTCTCCAAGGAGAGGATCAAGACCCTAGAAGAGCATGGGGGGGACATACCGGTACTGTTAGTGCATGCTGTGTAAAAAAAGAAACACTGCAAGCCATCTATACTGATGTGAAACAAAAGGAAACAATGACAGTTGCCAGAAAATGCAAATTCTGTGGGCTGCAGCATGAATTAATAAACAAGAAATGCCCAGCATATGGCAAAGAGTGCTCAAAGTGTCACAAGATGAACCACTTTGTAAAGCAATGCCATACAAAGAATTCATTATGAGTTCATGCAGTTCAAAATGACAGTAGTTCAGATGACTCATCCTACGAAGAACTCCTGACCTTACCTCTGGAACCGGAGACAGTCCACACAGTAGGAAAGGCATACATGACAAATGTACATGCCAAAATGATGACTGACGGAAAACCAGTTGTATTCCAGATAGATCCTGGAGCAACCTGTGATGTGATACTGAAACCGCTGATCAGTGACGTACAAGTCAAAGAGATGAATCAAATGCTATCCATGTACAACAACACTGAAACTGCTTCAGTGATGCAAACTGAAGACAATTAAGCCCCCAAATCAGAAAAAAATACAAGGTTGAATTTGTTGCCGTGGATAGCACAGATGTAATGCCCATACTGTGCAGTAAAACAGTACAGCAGATGGGCATGATCAAAATTCATAATGAGAACATTGCATATATATTCTCCTCAGTCAAAGATTTTGTGAAGTCAGCAGAACAACTAATCACTGAGTTTGCTGATGTCTTAGAGTGCACAGATGCCTGAAAGGAAATGACCACCTTAATGCGGACACAACTGTCACTGTCACAACTGAGACAAGTGCCAGTTTTACTGAAGCAAAAGTTAAAGGGCGAGTTGGAGAAGTTGACTGCAGCTGGGTGCCCAGATCTCAACAAAACACTGAAAAGAAGTCACCACCTGATAAGAGTGATCAAACATATCCTCCCGGACTTGAACAATGCCAAAGTATAATGGCTTTCAGCATGTTGAACTTGATGGAATCTTGTACCTGATAACATTCAATACACTATTTGACAGATACAGGTGGTTGAGAATGCCATTTGGGACAAGCACTGCAAAGGAAAAATTCTGACGTCAGAATCAAGCCATAGAAGGTCTTGCTGGATCACAGACTATGATGACATATTGGTATATCAGAGGGGTGCAAGAGTTGAAGAAGCAACTGCAGACCACAAAATTAAGCTGAAAGCACTGCTAGAACAATGTTGTCAGCAAAACCTCAAGCAAAATAAAGCCAACATGAAGCTGAAGATGAATAAGGTGTCATTCATGGGCCATCTCATTATGGCAGATGGCCTGAAACCTGACCTGCTGTAGCAAAGCTGAGATCTTTATAGGAAATGACAAACCCATCCAATAAGATGGAGGTGCAATGATTTGTCGGCTTTATCAATATCTCAGCAAAGTTCTTCCGAGGCTGAGTGATACCTGTGAGCCACTGAGAAATCTGACTCATAAGGATGCTGAGTGGTGCTGGCTAGAGAATCACTACAGGGATGTGCATACTACATGTATAAAACAGATGGTAACAACTGCACCAGTACTGAACTACATATACTGCAACCCCAAGGAAGAGGTTACTTTTCACTCTGATGCATCACAGACTAGTCTAGGGGCAGCACTGATGCAGAATGGTTAACCTGTCACCTATGCCAGCAGAGCCCTCACTGATACAGAAACCAGATACGCACAGATTGAGCCAGAGTTGCTTTCAGTAATCTTTGGTTAGGAACAATTCTACCCATAATCATACAGATGGCAAGTACATCTGCAGACAGATCAAAAACCACTTGAGATAATCATTCTCAAACCACTGCATCTTGCACCAAAACGCCTGCCGAGGATACTGATGCGGACCTCCCAACCCTCCTGATTTTGGCAGAAAATTTCTCCCTTTTCACTCTGTTTCCACCATTTTGACTTCGCCCCTCAAATTTCTGCCAAATCGCAATTTCTACACACCTGTATATCACCGGAAACTGTCCAGTTGATCTTGTGCAAGTACCGTAATACAACTTACCCTACTTACCCAAACAGTCGGTCATGTGAGTGAAGTGCACATTTCACATATACCGAAATCGTTCATGGACGAAAAGGGTCTTAATAATTACCGTCAACGATGGTAACGTCAACACAGCGTCAACTCCTCGAAAATGCAAGTTCAATCAACAAAAGAGGCATAGAAGTCTAATACTTGGGCTGAAAGAGACTTTCTAGTTGTTGAAAGTCGCAAATCATTTTTCAAAATGAATATTTTTCACACAAAAAAATGATCTCTAGCAGCATAGCTGTTTGCCGCCATTTTGCTTTCTCATGGGGCTTGGACTATACCATTTAGGTGTGGGTATGCATGTAATGCAACAGAGGCCACCAACTGTTAGCTCAGATGGTTGGTGCATTGCGTGGATCTTGTTGTGAGTAGTATTTTGTAAATTTCAATTTTTATAAATATATTTTTAACTACCATCACTTCCTTTTATGAAATCTGTATGTTTTGTGGATGATCCGACTATTCCAGATCCCAGTGTCATCAGTAAACTTACTGTGCTTTCCTGATTTCCTATGTGTTCTGGGGAATCTCAGAAATTTTGTGCGTTTCTTCATAGACTATGTTATACAAATCAGGAATAAAAAAATTAACATGTCTTGCCAAGCTGGGAACCCTGAATCTCCTCTAAAGAGTCGTCATCCGGCAAATCTAACTGTTTCCCTAGTCGCCTAGAATTGCTAGATTTCACCTTTCTTTCCACTGGTCAAATTCATCTTCTGATGCAGGAAAACTCTAATCCCAAACTGATTTACTGAGAGCGATTTCAGCAAAATTAAAACGGCAGTTTCCCAGAGTCTAACATGTTGTGGTTTAGCCAAAATATCCGTTTGACACACACTTTCAGTTCAGTACTGCTTCTTTGGGTTTTTAACATGTTTTAACACCGCCCCATCCCCACTTCGCCCCATCCCCACATCGCCCCATCCCCACATCGCCCCATCCCCACATCGCCCCATTCCCACTTCGCCCCATTTCCACTTTGCCCCACTTCCAGCGATCGGGTAAACCTCGGAGCGCTGCAGCAGGAAATTTTGTGGAAACATCCTTAGATCAAATATGAACAAAACAACCTAAAATTAAACTTGTGGGGCGAAGTGGAAATGGGGCAAAGGGACCGACACCGACTATATGTAATGTTGTGAAGTGTTAGTATGAGGATCCTGTCAAAGATCGAAAAAGAGGAATACTAATGCTCCACTTTGTAGAGCTATGCAGTACTGTACATCATTACAGACTTCACTCTTGTGCAAGGCAGCACTGATTTTTCCTTGTTCATGGACACGGAGAATATTCCGATTTTTCATGAAAAATTACAAATTTTGGGGAGGAGGATTCCAGTTCTTGATAACCAATGTTGGTAGGTCTGCTGATGAGTCTACAAACCTAACCTTTGACGTGAAAAGGTAATTAAACAGGGAATTGGTCATTATGACCCATACAAGGACTAAAGTGGCTACTACTCTCCACATTTAAAAAAAAAATGATCATTTTGGGAGTTAAGTTCCACTATGAGAATGCTAAGAGGGAAACATAAGTTGATGGACAGCACAGCATATCTAGCAATTTGATGATGTTCTTGTTTGTGTTATGCACTGAGGTTGCATTGTTGGCCTCAGGTTAGGGCGAGGACAAGACTTGCATATACATGTAGCCCTGAAATTCCTTTGCACGCATGGAAACAGCCTAAGCTGGACCTGTAGATGAACATGCTACGTACTGAGGGCAGCAAATCAACAAACTTTTAATGCAATACAAAAAGTTCTGAATTCATAAAAATACATTCTTACGGAGGGCATGCCCGCCCAGGAGCAACATCAACTGGGAGCAACGCAGCGCCCTGAAGGATCTACGGCAGGATCGTTCCATCGTGATCCTTCCCGCCGACAAGGGCCGTGCCAGCGTGATCCTCGACGCCCACACATACCGAGACAAGATGGATGAGCTCATCTCCACGGGCCCTTACCGGAAATTGGCTAAGGATCCCACCGACAGGCTGTGCAGGAAGATCACGGCCCAGCTTCTCGCCCTTAACAAGTCCGGAAATCTTGACGACGCCACCTACCGGAAGTTGCGTCCCACCAGCAAACAGCCTCCCCGGATGTACGGTCTACCCAAGATCCACAAGCCGGGGACACCCTTGAGACCCATCACCCACCGTGTTCCGATCACCCACCACCTTAAGGAGCCAACTCGTGCGCCCTAAGGACCCCATCCCACCCGAAAGACGCGGAGGAGTGGTCTACATGTACAAGATACCATGCGGTGACTGTGGCAAGGTATACATCGGCGAAACTGGCAGACCAATCGGCGAGAGAATCAAGGAGCACCAAGGCGACGTGAGACTCTCCCTTGTGGAGTCGTCAGCGGTAGCCGAGCACACCTGGGGAGCTGGTCACCACCCCGATTGGGACAGCGTGCAGTGCGTGGACCAAGACCAGCATTGGTACACAAGACGCGTCAAGGAGGCCATCCACATCCGCCTGAATAGACACAACATCAACAGAGCCACGGCATCGACATCCCCGGTTTCTGGCTCCCCACCATCCGCCAACACAACCACCGGAGCGCAACGGAGCCATACCGAGGACACGCCCCTTCACGCCCATGAAGTGGAGCGGGCGACGCCCGCTGAGGTCACCTGTACTGCGTCCGCAATACACGGCGGGGGACACGCGGAGGACGCGGTCCGGCGGTATGTAGCAGACCCTGCAGCATCCAGACTTCAGTTGCCTGATGAAGGCTAGCAGCACTAGCAGCCGAAACGTCGCTACCAGCAACACGACACCGCGAGTCATCGATTATCTTTTTACTGTATTTGTCATCCACCGCGGTGATTATGTTTATCTCTTCTATTAATACATTCTTTGTATTAAAGCCTCACACATTGGTCCACTGTAAATGAAAATCTGAGTGCAACTTTTATATGGTAAAGAGGTCAGGTACATTGTACATGTTGGTTTAGAAGCTCCAACAACTACCATTTGGTACATGTGTTTTCTCACCGGTCATTCTTGGCAAATGACTGTGGCTCCCTGGATTTCATCAGGACCTTACTCTGCGTTAAATCGGGACGGTTCAACTGTATCATATGATCCAGTGTCCGCATCACATTGACTTGCCTGATTAACGTAGTCGATGCAAAAGCATTTCCAAGTCACTCATTGTCCGACATGGTTTAATTTCACAGTTAAGTTTGAGCAAGTACACTGCTTCCATGGTTGGGCGCATTTGCCCGGTTTCGAAATAATGAAGAAGTCATATAATTGCAGAGCTGTAGTGTGACATCATCAAAACAGGCTGCTATTGGATGCTTCTGGCGACTTCTGTTTTCATTTTGAGTGATATGAAGGAGAATTTCAACTCATGCTTTTGATGGAAGTAGCAATTTTTATTTAGTATTTTACATACATGTAATAGATTGTTTTGAATATAACTGAATTAAAAAAAAAATTACCAATGAATTACCAATGTGACTGATATTTAAGCTCTATAATTCCTTTAAGATTAAAATTGTGTGTACAATTAAGCACAACTGTACATGGGCAATTCAGTGGAAATGTCAACCTGATGGTAAAAAATTGCTTTTTGAAGCTTATTAACGGCATATTTCAAACACAATACTCAATTCTATTTTAATTGTGTATTTCACCAGAAACAATTATTAAATTGCCATTTCAGTGACATTTCACCTATTAAGAGAATTTTGGAAATTTTTCTTGTACATGTATATTGTAATTCTTGCACAAAAAGCCTTGATTGAATGCATACCATTCCAAATAAAAAAAATTAGCCCTTTACCACTTCGTGCCAGTGGCATTTCTAAACATTGATTCTCCTGGGTCAGGGTATTTTTTCATTTTTATCTGTTTTAAAATTCTTTAAAGGATCCAGGAAATGAATTTTTCTTGAAATCAAGTTTGTGTATCTCTGTACTCTTCTTCCACGTATGAAGACTGTTTGACATCTTATTTGAGTTACGTGAACTGAACGGTGCACTTTTTTAAATATTAAAATTTAACCAAGCATTTCTGGATAAGTGAGGATGCTTTTGCTTTGATGTAAATCCAGGAAGACATGGTTCAGGTTGCATGTTTTCATGTTCAAATTGTGAACCCCAAATTTGCTATCTGGGAACATTTCTGTGAAAAGAATTTTTGCTGGATTATTGCCATATGCTTACACAGCAATAAACTGCCAAAGAAATGAAATCTGCCATCTCAGTGGTTAAAAGAATCTAGAAATTTTCTGAGCACAGATCAGTGCAACATTGAGATTCAGCGCCTTGGATGACATCATACGTGTAGTTATGCTCATGAATATGCAAAAAGCATTAACATAGAAACCAAAAAAGCAGCAAAATATGGTTCACAAAACAGACCTTTAAAAGCAGATTAATTGAAATCAAAAGATGCAATTTCAAGGGGTTTTTAGTAAGATTTATTAAAATATTTCTATTTCCTGGTTTCTTTTAAAATTTATACATGTATCTTCATTTACTGGATACTTGCTCCCACACGAATGAGTGTCTTGTGGCTACTCCAATCTGACAGACAACATTTATTGACGCCGTATTTCAGCCAGGCCTGCCGCCTTGTAAAAAGAGCTCACATCATGCGGTGTTATGTTAATTTCTTTTGTTCCCCATACAGGCACAGTGCGCTGCTGACATCTTTTCAATAGGGGCCAGATTAGCGTGTAGTGGTACTGTATGGCTCATCGCTGCAGCAGTGGAGTGCTTTTGTCCCTGGTTGTAATCTGCTTGCACTGAATGCCACAAACAGTGGTATACTGTTTCAAAACAATGGTGGATTATCTTCTCTATTGACAATGAAAACATGTGAATAATTCCCTGCTGCCTGTTCTTTTGGTATGAGTACAGTCTTTTGTTACAAGGCACGGTTCCCTTTTTCCGATTTTGGGCACCCCGGCTGTGCATATAAAGAATACGTGTGTGAAACCGGGCTCATTGGCAGCAAGTGGTTAACTACAAATCCTACAGATTTAAAATTTCGCTGAAATGATGTGGACTTCAGTCTGTTACTGAATTATCAAAAACATTTTTTATGCCATTTGAATAAATTAGATTCATTTTCTTTTCTGGATTGTCTGTTATCACCAGTCAGTGAACAAATATGGAAAAGAAAATGCACACACCTGTTGTTTATTATCAAATTGACCATGGTAATAGACTGACTGACAGTAACAGGCTGACTTACATATACTGTATATATATGTACAAGTCTATGGCTCTAAATGCAAAGCACTAATTCTGGTTAAAGCGTATAGTTCTGCTGTGGTCCAAGGTGAATGGGTTTTTGTCACTGCTTTGACTGTATATTTTGTTTCCTCAAATTTTACATGACTTTTTGTGGGCATGCAGTACTTGACATTGTGAACTTAATTTGGATGTGTTGTGACCTCCAGAAGAGGGTGCTTTATTAATTTTTTCCCCACATTTTTGGCAAAAAAATACAGTATTTTGGGCAGAACTTTTACATTTTGCATCCTAATGTATTCAAATATGGTACAAACAATCTTTAGGTGCGTACATGTACAAGTTCATTTAAACACTCTTCAGGCAACTATGGAGGTGCTTAATCAACTTCTGGGGCAAAAATCATACATTTTCACACTTTTTTTCCCAAATATTCAAGTTTTACATGTACTTTCTCTTTTGCAGCACAAAAGGGTTTTAAACCACCAAAAACTTAAAGAATCAGAACTTCAGAAAGAGTCTTGCATGTTGATATTGGTTTTTGGATGCATAATGTACATAAAGGTAGAGGATGTCCGTCTGTTTCATGTACCATAGATGTCAGTCTGTTACTTACCATAGTCTTCATCCCACTGTTTTTTCCAATAGAGATTTAGGGAAACCATCACCATGAATACATAGGAAGGACTTACCCCTGTGATGTCTTTAGCATACCATTACATTTTATTGACAAATATCAGAGAGTTTTGCCATTTGACACTAACCTACGGTACATTAAAGCCAGGTTGCAAAAGTGTCATTTTGTTACTGTGGCAACAAATAAATTGATATGACTCCTGGAAAGAACTCATTTTGAGAGAAAAGAATGTAAAGCTACATGTACATGTACTTAGAATAAATCAAAATGCACTTTAGTTTAGGTCCTGACCTTACTGTAGTCACTTTACAGATTGAAAACATTATGAAAACACCTTCCGATGTCAGTCTGTTACCCGTGGAATTGCCCACATGTGCATGGGACCTGTCCACAATAAGACATACATCTGTGTGACATTCAATACAAATTTCCAGAATTTTTGCCATTATTTTGCTTATATATGTCTTAACTTTTCTGATTGTTACCACAGAAAAGTAAAGATAAATTGACTAATATTTAAGAAGTCACAGAAGTTATTCTTGAAGATATAATATTTCAAGATGTACTTTGTGATGTTAAATTTAATTACGGGTTTTGCCCTTACTCTGACATATACGTAGTGCTTTTCCCACGAGCTTGGAAAACTTAACAAGCTTATTCAGGTGGGACTCGAACCCACGACCTCCTGCTTATTAGTGTAGACCACTCAACCACTGAGCTTGCCGGGGTTGGCTGGCCGGTCCAAGTCAGATATACATGTAGCAGCAGGTACTACGAAACCATTTCTAGATGTACTTTGCGTTGGAAAGATGTTCGATTTAATTACGGGTTTTTTCCCTTACCTTGATGTACCCGCTGCTACATGTGCGTCTGACATGGACCGGCCAGCTCTTCAAGCTTGGTGGTCTGTTTACAAGACATGCAGGTAATGTGCATTGTAGTCTGCATGCCAATCTTAAAAAGTACTCATAACAAAAATGTATTACCGTATATATATATCAAATAAGCCAGGTTGTTAATTCAGTGAGGAAAGCTCATTTAGAATGAAAGCACCAGGCAACACACCCATTCAGACATGTTCAGTGAGTGGATGAGTTGGCATACAGTCAAGATGCATGTGGAACTGATCCCACATACATGTACAAACACTTGTGTACACTGATTAGTCTTAATAACCTGCTTTGTTGTGTACTGTTTGAATACCAAATTACATTTAGCAATTGGTGTAGGGGTCTGTTGTGTTTTGTAAACCAGCCGAAAGGGGCAAATGGTACTTGAGGCCAAGCCGAAAGTGCCATTTACCCCCGAGGGTGTATAAAACCCATGGACCCCATTATTGCAGGCAATAATTGTTTTGTTATACCATGGTCATAGATTACTGTACGCTGCAATGGTCTTATACAGATATATATTTTATTGCAAGATGAATAAAACACTTTGACATATTAAAAAATATGAACAGTAAATGAGACATTAAATATCAAAGAAAATTATTGGTTGTGATGTCCTTTTTTACCTATTCTTTTTTTTTTTGGTGAGAGGAGAAAGATTGAAGAGAAGATGAGAAGAAACAGTGGCATGAGCATTTTATACAAACAGCAATGAAGCAGCAGATTTCCCCATGGCCTAACGTGATATGCAAGCCATAGCTACAAGTACATGTATTTGCTCCTGTAAAAGTATACCCCACCGGCAAAGAATTGACACATGTACATTGTGAGCATGAATTATGAGATGTATTATGAGCTTGACTCAAGTAATTTTAGGGTGTATGCGGATTTGCAAATCTGTGTTTGTGAAAATGTTTGCATTTACTGTACATGAAGGTGAGGTTATATGGACATGTTTACAGAGGTATTTTATTATTAAAAATGTACTTTTCAGTCACGAAATTCATTTTTATTTCCTCTTTTTCCCAGTTGGACCTCTCCTAACTTTTCAGTACAGTGAAGGTCGACCCAGGTTGCAATATGTCTGGTAGAGAAGGTTGGTAATTCAGCATTTGATTTTTCCCTGTCTTAGTTACTCTTTAAGCCGTTGTGGATTTGAATCTATAGAATATTGAGCTTGTTAAATTATTCAAAGAATTCACATATTTTTCTAGGTACATGTTTTAAAAGTCAAGATAATTTCTTATGTTTCCAGTTCTGCAATCTTTTATTTTTAATATGGCCCAAAATAAAAACTGTCCTTTTTAAAAAATTAACCTCTCTCCTATGCAAAGTACACATGCATGTTTGAGAAAGCCGTGCTCTTGTCAAAGGAAGAAGCTCTAATGACAAGAATTAAGAATCACAAGTGTAGGCACGTAAATGAATGTGTTCCCTATGAAACTCAATTGATTACAGTTAACCCTCATTGTGAACTCTGTTTGAATTCCAGTTCAGTGTGAATGTACATGTCAATCATCTGTCCTGACTGAACTGTGCAGGCTTCCATGGGGAAATGTTTGTGTGAGATAAATTTGGTGAAACATGAAATATTATGGAAAAGCATCATTTACAACTTACGAACAAAAGGGCAGATCTAGAGGTTAGCAGGACATCTCCCCCACCCCCAAAGTTTTTAAAGAAAATGACAGGTGATTTTTTTTAATTAATTTTGTTTGCCTCCCAAAAGCATGTTCATGTATGTAAAGGCCTCTGAAATTCAGCCAAACCCTTTACAAAGGCCATAGGAGCAGGTTTTGCCTTTTTTAATCGGGAAAAAAATTTGTTTAAATTGAATTGGAATTTTTTAAATTCAAGGCAAGTCGGCAAAATTACTTGTATCTTTCCCAGTGCAGACAAATTTAGCTTGATTGGTGGTAATATTCTTCTATTTTTTCTTTTATTATGAAATCAAAACAATATGATTTAAAGAGATTCCATGTGGCAATTTAAAACACCTTCAATCTTAGCAGTCCCCAATCCTCCAATTTCAATATGAAAGAGACAACACCACATTAAAAAACACACCTTGAGTGCCACCAGACTTTACAAATGAAAATAATATGGTCGGAAGCTGTCACTAGACAACACTGAATGAACAAAGGACTACACTGCCAACAGTCAACGCTAAATAAAAGAAGGACAATGCGGAATGAAGGAAGGACAATGTCATGCCAAAAAACCCAGAGGGTGCTATTTTTTATCATAATGCATTCTGGATGCAACCCATGGCATCAATGTTTTATTACCTTTGGGTAACCTTTGCATGTCCTGCAGCCTTAACCTCTTTGTAGGCTCAGCCCATATGCTAAAACTGACTTTAAGTACGCCATTGTGAATACCAGGCTTGCACATGTCCATAGGTACGCACAAAACTACATGTACTACTAGTAGTGTGTGTTTTAACTGTCTGTGCTACGAGGAACAGTACAAATTTTATGGATGTGTATGGAAGTGATCAAAAAACTTATTATAAGAACAAGCAAGACTGGAATAGATCATAAAACAGCGTTAAAACTTTCATTGACAACCCTGTCAAACTAGTGAAAGCTGCTACTCTGTTCTTAAAATGGACTAATATGGGAAGTCCTGGGATGCAGGATCATTACACAAAATTTTGGTGGATACACAGAGCAAGGATTTGATGGATTGTTGTGACTCAAAGACCACTGGAGATGGCACATCTTCGAAAATCAGATTTATTGAGCTTTTGATTCCCTTCCAGTGGAAAAAATTCATATGGGTTTAATTTTTAGTGTAACCGTGTTTTGTTTTCACTCTTTGCACGTAAGACTTTTTGAATTTTCCACTCATCTACTTGTACATGTATATTCTGTTGACAAGGCATTAATCTCCATTGTAAATGCTGTCTTTAAATTAGTACAACCATTGGGTTGCTCTTTTGTTCGTCTCTTGAGATCTAAATAAGGATTGGATCTCAATGCAAAAAGAAGTGACCTTTGATCACAGTTTTACACTGTGCAGTACTTGCATCCCTCAGGGAGCAGATGGAATGAAGGAAAATTTTAGTTTAACAATAATCATGCGGATACCTTTTTGAACTTGGGTTTGTATAAACTGGAATGCAACCCATCCAAACATTTGACCTGGAGTGAATGTCCTTCGCAGTGTTGTATCTGAGACCTTGATGTCCGAGACCAAGACCGAGACCAAGGCATACGAGACTCAGACCAAGACCTAGACCTACTCCTTCAAGACCAAGACCAGGACTTCGAGACTGAGACCATGACATCCGAGACCGATACAAACCATAAACCAATGTTTAGTTTTTACCAAAAGGTAAATAGGGACAAACATATGGTCTTACACTAAAGTACAAAAGAAATAAAATGAAAATATTAGCATAAACTCACACACAGAGATAGGTCATCGTAGGTCCTTAATGTTTTGCTGATTGGAGGTTTCAAGAGCTGACGATGTCGCAACGTGTACCGTAACGAAACTACTAAAACAACACGTACCACATACAACATGGAATGAAAGCACTTTCAGACGTGCACACACACACACACACAGACTAGTTCTCGTCCCAGCCCTACATTCAGCAGGAGACTACGTAGGGAACAGGAACCAGTCTAGTGTGCAAATTCAACTACTCACAATGTCATCTCCATGGTGTCAAGCAGCACGGCTACTCTGGATTGGAAATAAAGTAACAACTTGAGACAAGGTTGCATCATGCTACATTGACTAGTCTTCATTCCAGCATCGATTTCATTGTTTATTGGAAAAATCTGAACATTACTGTGTTGTATTTATATCAGTGGTTCAAGATTTGACTCGAGCGGAGGTAATTTTGTCTTTTGCAACCACGTGCATGCGTGGTAGCTAGATGTGCATTTTGTTATGGTCTTGACTGGTCTCGAGGGAGAGACCCGAGACTGTGGCATCTGAGACCGAGACCAAGACCGAGACTGGCACTTTCGAGACTGAGACCAGCCCTCCCAAGACCGAGACTTTGACAGGGCGAGACCGAGACTGCAAAAAAAGTCCCAAAATGGTCTCAAGACCTACAACACTGGTCTTTCGTTCATTTGGTATTGACTGTTCACAGTATTGTCCTTGGTTCGTGCAGCGTTGTCAGTTGACAGTTTCCAACCGCATTATTTTCAAGTTGTATAGTCCTGTGCACGCAAGGTGTATCATTTTAATGCCGGTGTTGTTTTTTTCATTCCCTTCCTGTCCTTTTGGTTTGTCATCATTTTTCGGTTTGCCGATTTCGTTAGTTTGGCTGCTGTCTTTTTGAACATAACCATAGTGAGCCCTCTATTCCCATAATGCATTGCAGTACCGTCGCCATGTTTTTCTCAGCGCCACTGCTAACGGACATCATTTTGGGCAATTTTAGTTTTTCGAGTTTCCGCTCTCGCTCCACGTTCCTGTGGTGTCTTAATCAACTGTAACAGATATGTATAAACAATAAACTGTAGTTTCTGTATATTTACCTATTATTCTCAACCCTTGCTACGGAGGACTGCTACTACCGCAACATTGTGTGAGGATTAGTGCATTCCACACATACTGTCTATTCGCCATGCAGCTGCTGGTTCAATGGGGCCTGCTGCTGGACAACGCTCTCCATTCATGGCATGCCACAGCCCAGCAGTCGTCAAAATAATCGCGCTGTTAAGAGGTTAAATGTGTGTTGTTTGTTTTTGTGCGGTATTTTTCTCTCTCTCTTTGTATGTGCGTACTCGAAGGATGTAGGATGACTCGTGCCAACTAGCGATATTAGAGGGTCAAACGGGCAACCTGGGCCAGTTGGGGGCTTAATAAGTTCAACGGTCCCCAACTTTCCCCACAGCACGACAAGAGTCAGTCAGCAGTAGGATCGAGGTGCTATGTTCCAAGTCGATACTCGTGATTATCGTGCTAATGATTACCATCACAAGTTCTGGTTAGAACCGGGGTAAGCCAACAACCACACTGGGGGAATGAACTGTGGTACGTGCAGTCTGAATGCTCTGCAAACATGATCTAGAGCAGGAGCGTCTTGATGAGCCTGTCATGGACTGCGTACAAAGTGAATAGCCAAAAACCACAGCTAGACTTGGTTTGTGCAAACGCAGGACCAGACGGGGAACAAGGGCAGGAAAAGCGCTTTAAGATCAAAATGTCCGTTGTTTAAAATCTGTGTGTATGGAAATCGTGTTAAACCTGCGGCACCAACAGACCTGGAGCCTGCCAGCTCGGGCTATTAGGCACTAACATCTGCCCCCGCATCTGTGACCATTGGAACATTAAATGCTCAAACTCTCAAGAAAGACTACCGACTGTATGAGCTGACCAAACTCTGTAAAACTCTGACATAATTGGGATTCAAGAACATAACAGGGTTTTGGACAGGCCTACCATGTGCATTGACGTTTGATGTGGCTGGAACCTGGCCTTGAAACCACATCGCGACATAATGGCATTTGTCTGTGATCTAAACGCTGATTTTCTACCGCATGGTTTAACTGTGAAGAATAGCTACCAGCAAGAAGTTCGTGCTCGCTCAACACCTCATGTTGAAGCCGTCTCAGACTTTGTTGTTGGCAGCAATCTATTGGCATGTTTGGTGTCATGCGACCTTACTGTTCCCAGTTGCAGACTTTTCATCCACCACGTAACCGAAGGTGTCTGCTAGACTACATTTTCATGAATAAGAAATGGACACATTTCATACTAAAGGTACGTAACATCAACTCACAATGCGTTTGCTCACATCACACACTTGTAAAGTGCACACTCGAACAGTCTTAGATTATGGGGGCCAACGAAACACACATACACACGACAGAGTGAGGAGATTATACATCAAATAACCAGGAAGATTTCACAACACTATGAGGCGGGACGAAGCCAAGCAGTCTGGCGAGCTAGATCACTGGCAAAAAAGTGTGACCCACTGCCATCTTCACTGCTGAGTCCATGGAAGACTGGCTATCGAAATACATGTTGCTGGCTACTTTCGTGGGCTCTTGAATATCTGGTCCCTTGAACTGGATCTGTCGCTGGATGGACTGCTGCACCAGACATCAATGTCAGCGCTGTCACAAATGACAAACTCCGCAAGGCTGCCCAACAAACCCCAAGAAAATGGATACATTTCAGTATCTTACTCGAGATTCAGCCCACCCTAAGTCAGTATTTGGCAGATTAATCAAGGGAGAAGTTGCGAGATATAAACGTCAGTGTTGTAACCAAGTACTTTTTTCCGAGTACCAAGTACCGCCAAGTACTTTGACTGCCGAGTACAAAGACAGGGCGAGTACTTTGCCAGCCAAGTAGAAGTACTGGTTTCCAAGTACAAGTACATGTACTTGCACTTCCGAGTACAAGTACAAATACATGTACTTCTAATTCCGAGTACGAGTACAAATACTGCTAATTCAAAAGTAGTTTTATCTTAATTTAGAGACCCTAAGAACTGCCACTGTGTAAAAGAAACACCGAATGCAGGTGGCATGGCTACAAGAACAAGTGATCTGGCTAGCAAATGTCACGGTCACTACACGTGCGTTGCAGCAGTTGACACAACGTGCACAGCGCGGCAAAGTCTATTTTCCAGACTCAATTATTCACATGCCTGTGATTTTCTGTATGCTGGGTTCGTTGTTAGAATTTTCGGGTCCAGGAACCAGACTACCAATGCCCAGGAAATCGCGGGACCATTCTGGAGTGCCACAATATAATTAGCGTACGTGATTGGTTAAGCACCCGCACAGACGGGGAATGGGTCATATGCATTAATGGTCCCACGTTCGGCCTTCTCTTTGTCCAAACCGTATCGAATATCGGGTCATTGGAGTCGATATTTTTGTACCTTATTTTAACGGCCGTGCGTGGTAAGTTAACTTAAATGATTTTTTTATCGAGTACTGTTAATCGAGTACGAGTACTTTGATGCTCGAGTACAATTTTTGGATGTCGAGTTTGAGTATTTTGTAGCCCGAGCACAAGAGCTGTAGTTCGAGTATGAGTACTTGGACGTCCAAGTACGAGTACTCTGAAAACGGTACTCGAGTAGTAGCGGAGTACGAGTACTACAACACTGATAAACGTATCTGCACACACTCTAAAGATTTTGAAGAGAAGGTTGAATTCTTCAGGGACAAACTCATAAACCGCGGATACTCCCATGAAGATTTGACCCTCCTCTCTCAGAAAGGCGAAACTCTCAAGAAATTGAGCAGGCAGACTAAAAAAGAAGAAAACAAGACTCCGCTTGTGTTTGTCTTGCCCTACTACCCTCAAGTGCAACATTCAGCTTTAAAACAGGCCCTTCTCAAAAACTGGGAGTTAATCGACCGTAATGAATATCTTAGTGCGCTCTTCCCAACCAAACCCCTCATTGCCTTTAAAAAACATAAGAGTATAAAGGATGACCTAGTATGTCCTCACCCACGCGAAATGATGGTGACCACATGCCTCCAGAGTGACAGCGAACTTCCAGAGGTTTTTGACAACTTCCTCTCTGTCCCATACATCCCGTCACTGCCAAAGATAAGCTGGCTTCCAATGCTTGCAGATCAATTGGGAAAAATCCATTCAAGGACCAAGACAAGGCTAACTTCAAGCTTAAATTCAAGCGTCGCAACACAGTCTCTGCTTTATCATTTTCCTGTAAAGACTCGTCAATCACTTCAGACCTAGTGGCCATTGCACTCTGGACTTTCGATGAAAACATCCATGCTGTATTTGAAAAGTTCGTACAGATCTCTACAATTATTATATCTGCATGAAGATCTAATGTGCTTGACGCCTTGAATATTTCTTATAAGGGAGTTAAGTCGAAACTCCCAAGATCTCCCACTTTATGGCAAGGACCTTTTTCCTGGGAAATTCTTGGAAACTATGGAGGCTGAGGCAAAGCAAGTTGACATCACCTACAAGCTTAGCCTTCAAAACTGCCCCTTCCACCAACCATAGAGCCCAACCCACCAAACCAGCCCCATGTCATGAAAACTCTGGCTCCTTCTCCCCTCATCTTCTCAACCTGCAAAGCTTTTGCAAAAGAGCCACAATGGAAGAGCAACTTGCCCACACTCCCCCAATCGTTTACGGGCCAGCGCCAATGAGTACACAAATTTTCCTGCGACCCTCAGTCGTGAACCCGTTGGGGGCCGCCCCCAACTTTTGCAAGGTTCTGGAGAGACATCACATCGGACAGTTAGGTGCTTTCAACCATCTCTCACATATATTCTTTCAAACTCACAAGCACCCCTTTGTCCGTCTGACTCTAATCCCTCCCGAAAGAAACAAGTGAGAGGCAATAGAGTCTGAGATAGATGCTCTCCTTCAGAAAGAAGCCATCCACCCTGTCCCATGTCACTCAGGAATGAGGGCTTCATCTCCATGTTTTTCCTCACCCCGAAGAAGGAACCCGGCAAGTGGAGACCCATAAGGAACCTGAAACCACTGAACAAGTCTATCCACCCCAGGAAATTCTGCATGGAGATGCTCTGGACGGTCCCCAGTCTCCTCCAATCCCGACTTGGGCATCATCTTCATATCCTGATTCACCTACAAGACTGCAAGTTTCTCTGCTTCATGTACAACAAGAGCTTATTTGAGTTCAAGGCCCTTACCTTCGGCCTCTTCATGACACCAAGGGTCTTCACACGAGCAGCTAAAATTGTCCCTGCTCATCTCTGGAAGCAGGACGTCATGTTATTCGATATCTAGATGATTTGTTCATCACCTGCACAACTCTTGACAAGGCAACGGCTTCTACTCACCTCACCTACGACCTTACAAACCACTAGGGTTCCTCATTAATCACAAAAAATTTAGGCCCACCCCTACTCAACACCAGACATATCTGAGGGAGGTCTTTGGTCAATGTCTTCATGCACCTGTTCAAATAAGGCCGACATGTAGCAACCATCTGCAACTACTGGTCTGCCATCAAAGCTCTACACAGCAGCTTTCTCAATGGCTCAATTCTATTGGATAATGACATACATGTACTTAAACATCTTCTCCAAGGAATGTTTGTAGAGCGTGTCCCCTGACCAAACAACTGGTTCCATCGTAGGACTTATCAGCCATCCTTCAGCTCTTTGCTGGCCCTCCATTTGAACCCCTCAGTGAGGCCTCACTACTATACACTCCAGTGAAGTTGGCCTTCGTACAGCCAATTACTACTTAATAACGTTGGGGAGGCAAACTGAAATTACTATCCATCGCCAATGACCACATCAGATGGGAACCCACGGCATATGCCTCATTCCAACCCTGGGTCTCCTTGTCCAGAACCAGTCGACTTCCATCCTCTATCATGTATCCACTTCTAAAAACACCCTTCTCTCCCTCATATAATGCGTCCTTGCCCAGCCCCCCCCCCTTCCTGCATATTATAGTGACTGTTTGGGGTGGGATGAAAGCAGTGGACTCCTCTCCCATAGTAATGGGGGAGGGTCTGCTAGTGAATACCTTCCCAAACAGTCGGCGTCCGCCTGTCCTTCCCGCTTTTGGTCTGATGGTATCATACTGAAAAAGGACAAACATTGCGACAGCGTTACAATGCATCATGGGAATAGAGGGTGCACTACAGTTGATCAAGGTTTTAGGGAATAAAATAAGGCGCAGAGAAAATTTGCATATTATAGCAACTGTTTGGGATAGGTATTCACTAAAAGACCCTCCCACACTAAGGGGGGGGAGAATTTGCCATTGTCTTTTTTGCCCCATTGGCTGCCCATAGTATTAAACCTACTTGTACTTGAACATGTACATGTAGAATAGACAGTCCCATACAAGTACTGTACATGTACAGGTACAAAGGGCAAAGTACCATATTATAAACCACTCAGCATGGTGCGAAATTGTAAGTGGGTAATTTTGTAATTTAGGGGTCCAATTTTTTGTGTGTCCCTGTCACATCTGACCTGCATGTACATGTATGATTTTGTAAAGTTCAGAATACATTCTCTAATTTCCGAGAGTGATGAATTAGGCCTAATCCAAATTACATGTACCTACCTGTTTGGCCCCGAATTTATAGAATGACCCAGGAGCCAATTGTGCTCACTGAATGGAAGAGCAAGTGCTTAGCTTACCACAAAATTTGGAATCAATGAGTATTCTGACAAGGTCCTATGGATTTCGTAATGAGAAGAGTTGACAATACCACCATACCGGTATGCCATGTGTACATGACTAATAGGCAATCTTGATTACAGTGTGGGACATGAACATTATCAAGGCAAATGTGAGCAGATAACAAGGAATACATAAATGTCATGCCTACATGGTACAAATGTGTGAGGAATGCTCATAATTTAGTGTATTTTGTTTTACAGGGGGAAAGAAGAAACCTTTAAAACAAGCCAAGAAAGAGAAGAAAGAACTTGATGAAGTAAGGAGCACTTTATCTCAGTTTTTATGCCCGACCACAAAGTTCAAGGGGTACACTTTCTGCCTTGTCCTTTCATGGATGTACACGTACAGCTTTAAAATTACATACTCAGTGTGGACCCATGAACACGATGCAGGTTGTGAGAACCTCGTGTTCATATTAAGCCAGATCCACACAAGGTTAACTTTTTCTCGAAAACATGTTAAGAGGCACTTAGAGGTAAGGGTTATTTGTTGCAAAAATAAATCAAGGAAATCATCAAAGAAGTAGCTCAAAATTGTGTTAGCAGTTTTGAAAAAGTCCTCAAATCATACTGGTACTTAATGTGCCTGTCTCAGGCCGAATACAAGTACTGTACATTGGTAATTAGTCTGAGTCCAAAGCACTAAGTATGAGTACATTCATGGCCGAGTACTGAGCCAAGTCTGAGAACCAAAATCAGAGTCTGAATCTGAGTACATGTGTAATACTAGGCTTGCGCAATACTCTTTGTTCTGATTGGAATAGTGGTAAAAAAAAACCCAGAATTGATGGCTCCGCTTTTGTGAGGAACTGGGTAACCACCATCGGCAGTTCTACATTCAAAGAGCCAACTCCAAACATCAAATCTGAGTCCAAGTCACTGCTCAAGCGGGCATACCGCACGTGCCTGCGAGTGAGAACTCCAAACATCAAATCCAAGTCCCGCTCTAGCCTATGGGCCTACCTACCGCGCCCGTGTGTATGTACTGTACATGTACGTATACAAACTCACGTGAATAAAGCACGCTGTACATTTAGCAGGGCACCTTTCCACACAAGGGAAAGTGTGTACACAAATAAACTGTAAAATACCCTTATGTCTGGGTACCAAACCGCATCGAAGTTGAACTTTGGCTGTTTTCCAATACTCAACTTTGTTGCCATCTCAGGCTTCGTCCCCAAAACCAATCCCCAATTGTGAGCCTGAAGCGTTTAAATCAGTGGGTTACTGTAATTTTGGGCTCTCTTGCATCTTATTTGATGTTTTGTGGTACTATTAGACTATTAATTGAGCTTACAGCTACATGTAAGTCTTCAAAGTAGTTAAAAAAACAGTTGAAGCCTGAGACAGAGCTTAAGTTGAGTATTGGAAAACTGCCAAATTTCATGGCCAGAAGCTCTAAGACTGTTTCATTTATGGCTGTGACTTCAACATTTGTAAATTTTGCCTGGTACTTGTGGGTGACGTGTCTGTACTTTTCACACATATGACTCCAGGCAAAATCATTGAGCGGTTGAGAAATAGCCTAGCTGTTGTCTAAGCTTGTATGAATGATGCATCAGAGTCCTACGCACTTCGGCCTACACAGAATAATTGGGGGTGCTGTTCATGTCATATTCCCGGTTCACAACTTCTTACTTGATACATGTAGGTGATAATGCAGAGCAGGTTCCATATGTGGACCCGGGCATTGGTTCAGCTAACAAGATAGCAAACGTATTAGTTACATGCCCCCACGACTGACCAGTTTATACATGGTCTTGGCCATTTACGATACTTTGGCATATGTTCAATAAGTACACATGATCCGGTCCATACATTAATAAGTGCCTTGGCATGGTCGACAATTCCATTTATGTTTGGGTAAAGTTGCATATACATGTACTGAGACAACCGCAAATCAGTTGTTCTTATTGGATTATTCCATACTGCCCTCTGGAAGGTGATACAGAATTTCATGGATATACATTGCGCATGCTATGCTATGTTCGTTGCCCGAGCTGGTAAAATATCTCTCGCAAGATTGTGCTGAAAATCTTGAATTTAGCAAAACTCCTTTGGAGTTGAACGTGAATCTTTGAAAGGTTATGCCAAAAACTCAGAAGGCAAAAATGGCAGTCGATGATGACGCTGTCACGTCGAAAAAAAGGGGACATTTTCTCGCCAAGAAAGCCCAATGCAGAAAAATCTGAAATTAAAAGTCATGCCGAGAGTGCAGCTCGGTGTGATGCGAGCACCAGTCCTACGTGTCTTGGCATGTATGACTGGAACCAGCAAAACAGAAACGTGACATGTTAACTTCTCGTACCAACTCAAGCTCGAAAAGTATGAGGGCTTGAAAAGGGCGAAAGTGTTCTAACTACAATGATGCACAAGCTAAAATGCTGACAGCAGAGGGACAATAACTCAAAAAAACAGAGGGAAAATCCTGGTCCTTGTGGTCTCATGGATTGGTATGATGCAGAACACTATGAGTACGCTTATGAGAGGAATATGTTCCTTGCACAGTGGAAAGATGTGCTCCTTCCATGACAGAACAAGATGGCAGTGCCTATTTCGGTAACAGCGACAATGAAGCTGATTGGCTTTGCACCAAAAAAAGAGGAAATCAGTGGCAGAAGCACTATCTGAAACTGACGATGTCGGTGCTGAAAGTGCAAAAGAAGGGAAGACTTTGCAGCTGCCGGGCAAGTTTCATAAGGATCAAGAAAAGATCACTGATCCAGTTGAACCAAGTTTAGCCACTATATGTTTACATCTGGCATGGATTATGACCCGTTCAGAGCAATGACTGCTGAAGTCAGGTGACGCGAAAATTGCAAGGAACTACAGCAAGTGCAAGTTAATGAACCCGTTTGGGACTTGTTGTTTAACCAAACAAAAAACTTCGACAAACGAATGCAAGTGGTACAAATTGCTGTGGCCAAATCTGCCTTATGCATCGTCCAGATGGTAGACATCTTGGGCATGTTGGGCAAACAGGCTTTGATCAATGACTCATATTAGGCCATGGTTTAAGTAAGATTTGAAGCTTTGCATGGTGGAACATACATGAGAAATGGGTTTGCGGGTACACCATGGAATCAATCTCGTTTGGGCGAGGTGTGGTTCTTAGAAGAACCGGTGAGTGTTAACTCGACGTTTCGGCCAGTGTGCTCTGGACGTCCTCTGGAGAGTGTGGCGGACTGGAGTGAATAGCTGGTTATAAAGGAAATGCGGAAGCAGTTGAGCTTCTGCCCTCAAGATGAACAGCTACTGCAACCAACGTATCAACCTTTTCAAGCCATCCCATAGGATGTTAGGATCTCCTGTACCCGAAGTCCACCCGTCGCCCACGGCGTTAGGGTCACCTATACCCGAAGTATGTCTACCGTACCTGGGCCCCACCTCCCACCAACTCCGGAGCATCCTACAGTCGGCCAACATCAAAGTACATCATTCAGCACCCAACAAGCTGAAGGCTGCACTTCATACCCACAAGGACAATCACCCACCTAGCAGTCGCCCCAGTGTATATCACATTCCATGTGAATGTGGCCAAGTATACATCGGGGAAACCGGCAGGAACCACCCCACCAGACTCCAAGAACACCGCTCGCACAGCTGACGAGGAGAATACGACAAGTCGACCATCATCAAACATGTACACTCCACGGACCACCCCATCCAATGGGACAAAGCTGAACTCATCGCCCCCATCCAGTACTGGCTCCCAAGGAGAATCCAAGAAGCCATCGAGATTTCCCGGCACAACACCGTACCCCAGACATCGGTTTCAAGCTCAGCGACATCTGGCACCCACTACTAGCACCCAAGGAGACACCCACTCCCGGGCAGTAGGGTCTTCTCTACCCGAAGCGACCCCCATTCCCCCCCCCCTTGGCATAAGGGTCCCTTATACCTGAACTCAAGGTTCCCGCCAGTTCAACACCTTCCAGAGCACACTGGCCAAAACGTCGAGTTAACACTTTCCGGCTCTTCTAAGAACCACACCTCGCCCAAAAGAGATTGATTCCATGGTATACCTGCAAACCCATTTCTCAGGCCATGGTTTCCACAATCTGTGCCTAGAAGTGAACTGCACAAGCCCAATGTGGCATGGAAATATGGCCATCTCTATTCAGCCAATGTTGCTCACAACCAATTCCTTTGTGGCGACAATGTTTAAAGGCTTATCAAGGACATAGGAAATGTAAATCACAGGTGTCGAGTAAGCTGAAGCCTAGCACAAGACCACGATCCACTCCACCCTTTACACAAGGCAGGGCAAGAAGTGGCTCGGATCATTATTGTCCACATGGACCTTGGTACTCGCATCCACATGCCAGGGGTTATCGATATGCACCTGTGACTTTGCAGCCACAATCGTATTCCATGTCAAGTTACAAATGAGCGCCTGCATATACATCCACACCTATAGGCCAAGGCAAGCCCTAATCAGGACAATCTTCAAGCTCAACTGTCACCAAAGGTGAGATATGTGACAGACCTACACTTAAATTTGTGGCAAGAAACCTGAAACAATTCATCCAAAATTGGAAGGAAATAACATCAGATGAGGACATTTTGCAAACAGTTGCAGGCTGCACCATTCCTTTCAGAAATGATACTGTCCCAGTACAAACAGGAAATGTGTGGAAATCCAGATTTAAAAATCACTGCAAGTAATAATCAGAGAAGAGACAAGTTAATGGAGAAGCAGGTGCTTGAATTGGCAAGCTCAGAGCAAGGAAAGTTTATATCGCCTATCTTTCTTGTTCCAAAAAAAATGGAACATTTCATTTAATACTTAATTTGAAAGAAAATCAGAATTTTCTGTACTGTCATTTCAAAATGGAAACTCTGACAGCAGCATTGAATCTGATAACACCAGGATGCCTGATGGCATCAATCTCAAAGATGATTCCTATGGTGTCCCCATTCATGAGAGCTTCCAAAAATATCTCAGGTTCATTTACCAGTTAACCTGTTTGCCTAATGGCTTGACATGAGCCCCTGGAAAATATAGCAAATTGATGAAGCCAGTACATGCTACATTGCGTAAGATGGGGTAAAATATAACTGGATTTTTGGATGATATGTTGATTGTTGCAGACACTGATACAGCTTTGCTTGATTCTGTGCAACAGGTTTTAACAATTTTGCAAACTTGGGCTTTACAATCAATTTTGAAATATCAGTACTTGAACCCACAACCAAGATTACCTACTTGGGATTTGAAATAGATTCTGAATCTACGATGGTTACCTTACCTGAAGACAAAAAAGACAAAATTGTTTCGCAAGCTAAGAATCTGGTGCTGGTATCTGAGGACTCTATACATAATGTGGCTAAAGTCATTGGTAGTGCAGTAGCCAGTTTTCTAGCTGTACATCTGGGCCCTCTACATTATCAAAATCTCGGAAAAGAAAAAGATACTGCCATCAGACAGAAAAAAGGAAATTTTGAGGCTTCCGTGGCTGTTACAGCCACATTGAAACAAGAATTGCAATAGTGGATAGATATTCACAAGTCAAGGCTATAATCACCAAAAACCCAGAAGTAAGCATTACGTGTGATGCTTCATTAAAAGGTTGAGGCGGCAAATGCCTCAATAAATCGACCGATGGTTGACAGAATAAGGAAGAAAAGGAATGTCATATTACTCATCTTGAATTTGTGGCATCCTTTTATGCTTTACAGTCTTTCCAAGTTAAACGTATTGAGAAAGGTGCAGCTAATACAACAGCTGTTGCTTACGTTAACCATATGGGAGGAAAGCAATCTTGCGTCATTAATATAACCAAAACTTTGTGGTCTTGGTGTCTGACCAACAGTATCTGGTTATCTGCATCACACATCCCTGGGGTAAATAATGTAGTAGCTGATTTTGAAAGTAGGCATAAACTGGCATTTTAATGATACATGTATATGCAGATAATCAGGTTTTTCATAACCTCACTCAGAATTTTGGTCCATTACCTCTTTGCTTCTAGTTTGAATGCAGAGTGCCAGTGGTATGTTGCTTGGTGAAGGGACCCCCAAGCTGAATTTATTGACACTTTCTCGCATTCATGGTCAGAATTTCATGCATATACGGTATTCCCCCCTGTAACACAGGCTTCTCTTTAGGTATATTCAGGCAGTGCATTTTACTCTGGCCCACCGGTGATATTTGTATGTAGGGCAGTAGATACAGTGTTGTACCTGGTTACATGTACATATAATTACTGTATAATGTGATAGGGCTCAGATAACAAAGATTTGGGGACTATACTTATGCGTGTATTGTTGGAGGGTAATCTCATGTTGGAGAAAGTTACTGCAGTACAAAGTTTTGAAGATTTATTGGATGAATGGATATTAGAGAACCCTGTTTTGGCATATTTCTGCTAGTTCTGCTAGTACATTGTGTTTGTCGGCCTGTGCTCAGCAAAGTCATAAGTTTTGGCTTCATACATGTAGTTTTAATGAAAACATTCAGCCCTCGGTTTCGTATCTATTGCAAACTACATTTACTTAGGTCGATATGTCGTCCAATAATATTATGTAACTACATGTTTTTAATGTACCCGTATTGTGATTTATCTTATTAGAGCCTGATTAATTACCATCCTGTCATGTGACGTGTAATTTTCACAACCTGATACCACATGTTTTGCTTTGATTTGGTTAATTCCAGATTAAACCTAGTTCCTTTCCACAAGGTGACAGTGTGGGAAGTGTCAATGACTCAGTCTCAGTGAAAGCGTAGGTTGATTCTGGCAGATGGGACAGCAGAAAGCATTAAACCCCCCCTTTCGGCTTGATTGGCAGATGCCTACAAAAGTTAGTGCAACCAAGGGTCAGCGTGTATGGTAGTACCACTGTGGCCAACCCAGCAGTGGTTTGTCCCCTTCCTAGAACTGCTAGACAAGGAGCCTGTGCAGCTACCACAAGCCAATCTCCTAACCGTGCGATTCAGTCAGAAGCTTCATCCACTATGAGAAACATTGATACTGATAGCACGACTTGTATCGGGAAAACACCCGGACAATCTTAGATTTCAGAGAGGACTTCAGAAATCATGCTCAGTGCCTGGAAATTAGGGACTCATAAATAGTACAGTGTCTACATCCACAAATGGAACAACCTTTGCACTGAAAGGCAGATTGATTGTGTTAAGCCATATGTAACTGAAGTGTTAGATTTTCTTACTCATCCTTTTGACAAGGGTATTCAGCCTTGAACACTACCAGGAGTGCTTTATATCAGATTATTGTCTGGAAAGGACATTGCATTGGTGATAAGATTCTTGAGGGCAGCGTATAACCTCAGACCCCCTACACCAAGATACATGGGATACAGCTTATTTGCTTCACAAATTGCTGGCATGTCCCCTTGAGGTATTTATCTCTTAAAGATTTGACCCTGAAGATGGCCATGCTTGTAGCCATACTGTTTGCAGCTTGAGCTTAAACATTGAGTCTAAATTAAATTTGAACAACACAGCAAAGTGTCAGATCAGCTTCGTTCTCAAAGGCACTAAAAGCAGGAGCCTCTTTGGATGATATCCTCAGTACAGCAGGTTGGAGTGGTGCATACTATAACAAGAAAATTGCCTCAAAAAGTGACATGGCCACAAAGATCCTTAGCTCTTAAATGAGGTAGAAATACAGCATGAATGGCCTATGACGCTTACTGTTACTTCATTACAGTAAAAGACTTTGTAGTCACCTACAATTCATTACCAATGCCCATTGCCCATGGTTTGGTTTCGTCTACTGAATTCAAGAAGTTGATGATATCATGTTCTTGGATTTGACATTAACACAGTGAACAGTCCTTGGATACACAACATCTCCTTGGAGCTGGATTTTTTATATTCCTGAACTGTTCCTCTTTATTTTGCAACAAATAACTTTGACCCCAAAGTGTCTCTAAAGTGGTACATGTATATATTTCAAAGATTGGAAAAGACTTTGTGGACATTTATGGTTCCACACTCTCTTCTGAACCTACATTTTATAGATTTTTGTATGGAGGTTTGCACTAAGTACACTCACGGTATGCCTTTTCAACTTCATCAGTGGAACATAAACAATTTCCTTAGAAGTTTTAATGCAAAGTAGATTTATGCAGGTTCAATTTTGTGGTTTATGATCAACATTACCAGTAGGCCATCATAGGATAAAGAATGTTCTGAAAATTTTCTATGCAGATGTACATGTACCAGTCATGGCTTTAGTCCAGCAGTTACATGTACCTTAATGAAACTTAATGAACTGAAACTTGTGTGATAAATTCAGAGGTACTTGTTCAAGAAATTCAAGTCTGATCTGTCACCTTTTCGGCCTGATGATTTGATCATAGCAGAACGTTTTTGAGAAAGATTCCATTTGGACCAAAATGGCAGGGAAGATCTGTCTGTCTATAGCATGGTCAATTAGTCTCGCTGCTTGGCTGGCTGTAATATAATGTGAAAAACAGAAGTGCAAAATAATATTTGTTGCAGATCACAAAAACAGCTGCAAATCTTTGAGAAAGATTCTGCTGGAATCAGATGTCAGGCCCTCAGACTTGTTAACATGTAACATATATTGTACATGCACATATAAACTGACAGTTGAAGGCTTATTTATTGCAATATTGATAAAAAAAATTGTCATGCTGTACGTAGATTAAAACAAAAGGCAATATTGTCTTTAAACAGGAGGACTTGGTTTGGAAGCAAAAGCAGAAGGAAGAAAAGAAAAAGCTAGATGAAGCAAAAGTGAAAGCAGCTCAGAAAGGACCACTGAGTAAGTAATCCTGTTTTAATTTGATACACAGGTGAAAACTTCAGGCAAATCATAACACTTCTTGACATTTTTCCATGGGTGTTGCCCAAGATTTTTACCAAGTGTGTGTGGGAAGGGGGCAAAGCATTTACTGGCAACAAACTGGTGACTTCCATCTGCTTGATTCTCTTTCTTTTATCATTTCTTTTACTTTTGTTCCTTGTTGGTTTCCTTTTACTTGTCAACTTTTCCTGGGGTGACATGAAGGCATTAGACCCCATCCCCGGCTACCCTTGCAAACAGTCATGTCCAGACCCATCAAGCTCTGGTTGGCTTAAATTCACATCACATATATCAAAAAGTATGTAAACTGTATCACATAAAATTTATGCATTTGTAGAAATATGAATTGTAATAATTTAAGATTGCAATGTGGAAGAGGAGCATAACCTTGAAGTACTTCAGCAGAATTTTACTTTGACTAACCAGTATACTTTGTGGAGTCTGTGATCCAAGGCTTGCTTCTACTGTTGAGACACAACTTGATCTGTTTCTTGTGTTTTGTTTTGGCTGGCTGGCTTACTGTTCACCTTCATCATGTTTATTATCTTTGGTGTCTCAAGTAAAGTTGATACAAATGCAGCTGTTTACTTTATTCTTTTGCTTTTACAGGTCAAGGTGGCATTAAGAAATCAAGGAAGAAATAACAACAGGTGTGCCCTTGCTTCAAGATGAGAAAAAGATTCATCCCAAGGAATTGAAAGCAAATGAACTTTAAGATTCATTTTAAGAAGCAATCCTGTGTATACCTGCATTCTTGAAGTAGTATGAACTCAATAAAATTTGACAAGATTATTGGGAGAGCATTAATAAGTATTATCAATGGTTTAACCACTCAGCTCATTTACATTTATATGAAGAAAACTGGTTGAGAAAAGCCTAATCACGATTATGAATTGCGTATGTTGGGAACAAATAAAAACATTTGTGTATAAAAGCAGCAACATTGTGACCAATACTTGTCATAAAGATCATAAAGCACAGCAAATTTACATCATTGACCGTTGTGTGTTACGATTAAAGGTGTACGTACACATATACAAATCCCACTTTTCACATTTTCTGCAAATATGTGTCAACTACAGCCATGTTCCCATTGGATTTTTTTGTAAAATTACTGTGGCTGTGTGGTAGAATTACAACATTAAATCCAATGGGAACACACGGTAGATTGACATTCCTGTTAAGTTACCGCGGTTGTGGTGTAAAACTAACAGGCTGAAGGATGTCGTGGAAGATTTCCGCGCAGGCACGGTAAGTTAACAGGGATGCAAAAAAGTTCAATGGGAACAGTTCCCACCACATAGATTTACTGCGGCCGCACGGTAACTGCTGAACAAGCAGGACACCTTTCCTGTGTTATGTCATCACTGCACAGCGATCGATCCAGGGCATGGGAAATGGTGGTATGGTTCCTTGTCCCCAGCTTTGCTCACGTTGTGTATGTATGTACGTGTACATACATACACAACAGGCCACGTCGTCTCATGTCAAAACGCCTTTTTTTCGCTTTCCTCCACGTCCACTTTTTTTTCCTGTGGCTATATCAGCAATGTCAGAAGCTTGAGCTCCACTCTTTCTGGCAGGTTTCAAATTGTTTTTAGACGTCTTCGAACTTGGCGGGCATGATGACAACGAGGCACTCACCTCCGTTGTGGATGTTGATGCCATTTTTTTTAACATGTGCCGCGTCCAGTCCATGGGCATGTATAAAAAACCTGGACTTGCAACGCCTTTGCATGAAAAAGAAGCCAACCAGCAGCCATTTTACCAAGCCGAATACAAAAGCAAGGTTTGGCTCCCTTTTATTGACGTCAGGAAGAACAAAGGCTGGCATTGCCAGGAAAGCTTTGTATTTGGCTTGGTAAAATGGCCTTGAGTGGATTCAATGACTCTATAAGCTGATTAAGGGTATTGCAAATCCAGATTTTATTGTACATGTCCGTAGTCCAGTCATGATCACGTTGTGCCAAACAAAGCGCAAAGCAGGGCTACTGTCTATTCTCGCCGGAAAAATGACGTCGTCGCTTTGTGTACATGACCACCTAGGTCAAAGGTGATTTGCACAGCGCCCGCAGTGGCAACATTTTGCCAATTTCCTTCGGCGAAATAAACTTTCCATTGCTGTCAAAAAAGGCCAAGTGGGAATGTGCAGAAGATTGACATGAAGGAATGTCGCGGTAAGTTTCCGTGTGGCCGCAGAAGAAAAAGTCTAATGGGAACACGGCTTAAGCTAGATTGAGCCGACAAGGGTCAGGAATGATGAAATGTATCCTGAAAAGTGTATGTTTAATCGAAAAAAATGTTACTTGAGAAAAAGTTGAAATTTTTGCATCTTTCAACACAGCAGAAATGTTGTTGGAACACATCTGCTGAATTTCATTTGTGTCTCTTTATGTACTTGCATCATATAGACAGTTGAGAGCATGCAGGCATACATGTACATGTGTACCTATATGTAAAAATGTCTGTTACGGCAAAATTCTCCAATTACCTTTCATTTGGAGTATTAAAAAGAGATTCATATTTAAAAATGCCCAAAAATTAAACACCACTATAAAAGTTCAAATGTCTATGTGTCTTCCAGTATGTGACATTTCAAACATAAAGATTTATCTAAAGGTACATGTATGTTTCATTGACAAAAATATGTGGATAATACATGATACTTGCACATACATTTAGGTACTATTGAGGCAAGGAGCAAGGAAAAAGGCAAAGTTCAAGTCGAGAGATGTTTTATGAAGACTTTATTGAGTATGAACAACGTTCGCTCCTAGTCTCTACCGTACCTTCTCCTTAACCATTTTTAAAGCCTCCCCCAGCCCTGGGCATGTAAAACCTGGTTTCCATATTGACGTAAGAAACGCAGAGAGCAACGCAAACTGCAACGCAGACATATGGAAACATGTCATTAAACGCAAGTATCACCGATAACCCAGACATAACACAAACCAACCCCAGACAGATCGGGAAAGTTGAGCCAGGTTCAACTTTACCGACTGTCTGCGTTTAGTCACTGTGTAGGCCTCTACAAACACGTACAATGGCAAGACAGGCGAACGATATTTCTCTCACTCAGTACCATTCACTTTGTCCATTTTTTCCGTACTACCAGTGTATGCAGTCCCAATCGTCAACAAAATAGCTGACCATTAACAAAATACAAACTGAAGTATCAGTTTGGCTTCAAGAGGAATCATTGCCACCTAAAGAAGGCATTTTAAGCGAAAATTTTCTGAGTTTCAGGCACCATTTTGTTTAATTTTTGGGTGGAATGACGTCGCGTCACGTATCTTCCGCGAATGTCTGCGTCTTGACGTCATGCAGACCGTCTGCGTTACTAACGAACATATGTATGGAAACCGGGCTTCACTGTGAGACATTTCATTTTGCCGACGTGCACAGGTACTGCATGCACGAGACCGAAGAGCTTCAGGAAGTTTAAAAGCGGCCGTTGTTGCTCCTTAAGTCCGGTCTCCATATGGTCGTTTGTCACGCAGACGGTCTGCAAGACATAAAGGTGTTGATGGTGTGTTGACGGTCCGTTGCGTGTTGACGGTATGTTGACGGTAATTACTATGACCGGATATAGTAACGTCAACACACCATCAACACACTGTTGACTCCTCGAAAATACAAGTTTAATTGACAAAACAGGCATAGAAAAGTAATTCTTGGACAGAAAGAGACTTTTCAGTTGTTGGAGGTCACAAATCAATTTCCAAAATGGATTTTTTTCACACGAAAAAATGATCTCCAGCAGTGTAGCGGTTCCTTGCCTCCTCATGGAGCTTGGATTGTACCATTTAGGTGCGGGTATGGAAGTAATTGACATGCGTTTAATATGTTCATGTAACATAGGCAGTGCACAGTGTGTAGGGCATTATACTCAAGACTTGGCAAATTTCCAGGCACTACACATTGTATGGAACACCAAGAGAACATTGTTTTAAATCTCTAATTTGTGCTCTTTCCGTAGTAACAATGTTCATTTGTACTCTATATGCCTGATTTCGTTGAAACCTTGTAGATAGCCAGAAAGAGAAGGTTTGTAAAGCGAGATTTACCTCATATAATGATGTCATAATTATGAGGAGTTACGCGACATTAAAGGTGCATCCTATAAACTACCATATCTCCTGGAGTACATGTCCGATTGGGGTTAATACTTGGCAGATATTTAGAGAGGGAAGTGTTTTAGACGAACATTGATCTTAAGTGATGATGATGTCAACATGTGACAAGTCACGTGATATTAAAGGTGCACTCCCCAAAGCACTATATCCTGTAAAGTATATGTCTGACTGAATTCAAACCGATTGGGTTGAACCTTGGTAGGTAGCGAGAAATGGAAGTGTTTCAGACGAAGTGAAGTGATGTTAAAGGTGCATACTTTATTCTCCATATCTTCTAATGTCCGAAAGGGTTTGCACATTTCATCAATGTTATGACGCCACCAAAGAAAGTACTTGATATACTTTTGTAAATATTTGTAGTTCTGGGGTAGATCTTTGAGCAAAGAGTGAGAAATAGAAATGTGCTAGTATCTCAAATAAACAAATGTTTTTCTTAACCCTAACAGTCCCAAATCCTCCAATTTCAATACGATTTTACATACACCCTAGGGGGTTAGGGTTAATAAAAAAGAAAATGTGAAAAAGCCCTTTGCTCTGTCCTGAAGACAGACAAAATCTCTAGTTATTACGTATTGAGCACTGTTGTATCCATGTACCTAATGGTACAGGATTCATTATGTGCATGCCTCCAGAACAGCTCTCGGAACAAACATGAATATTAATGACGCCGATCCAATAGAATGGTCACAGTTAGGTGGAACCTGTTGTGTAGTGTTTTTCATTGGGTGACAATAACATTCTAACAGTTTTACGAAGGAACACTTGTAGAACGCTGTCAAAATGACTCAATCTTCACGACTAGTAGACCAGGGCATGATCACATGACCATATGCCATTGCAGGATTAATGGTGAAATTTTTTTCCTTTTAATCAAAGCAGAACTCCAAGCACGGAGGATAAGGGGAGTTCGAACTCTCCTTGCTTTGTCCATGATCACTCATTCCCTACAGACTTACATGTATGCAAACCCACGTAAATGACTTGTGGTAATGATCTCAACTGCTCAAATAGTGAAGTATAGTCCAAAGTAAACACCATGCTGTCTAATCATTTCCTCTTCAAAGCTCGTTTCCCTTCTCCTTTTTTTGGTGGTGCTTTTCCTTTAAGACGAGCAACCCTCTTCATTTCAGCACGGAAATCAGCATGTTCGTCCCTGTGAAAGACATAAAAAGAAATGAGGAAACTGTTACATCAATTATCTATGTTTCCTAACTGCATTTTCCATTATGGAAGCAGACGACTGTTTAAAGAAGATGGCCGTTGCTTGCTAAGAATCATTAGGGCTTAAGTTTTTCCATAAGCAAAATTTTCAAAAGTTTCCACAAGCACAAAAACATCTTTATTTTGACAGTTTAAACAAAACTGTTGCATCTACACATTTCCCTGCAGCTCTCTAATGGAAACAAATGCTTGTACATTCAAAATTCAGTTCCAGTACTGGGCAGCTTCTCAAAAATAAACGTACATGTGTACTGCTTTTGGAGCATGTTTAATTTATGTAACGAGTTTTGCCCTTACCCATCGTATACATGTTCAGTGCTTGTCCAGAGCTTGTGTAAAAATCACAAGCTTACTCAGGTGGGACTCGAACCCACAACCTCCTGCTTACTAGTGTAGATGTCTTAACTGCTTGACCACTTTTACGGCAAAACCTGTTATATAAATTAACATCTCCCAACGCAAAACATCTTGAAAATGGAGTATGTTTATCGCATACGGTCCTTTACATGAATCAGTCACAACACTGGTGTCATGCTATGATTTCATTAATCCGCAAAACCAGCCCTTCAAAACACTTCCACCTGGGATATTATATTTATTGCAAAATTATCTCAAAAAAGCCTGTTATTTTGGCCCATCTCACAGCCAGAGTGGGGGGGGGGGGGAATCCACTCTCCCCCATGACCCAGCTGTTCTATGCTCGATGTTAAAAACTTGGCATGCTTACATGTATGGGACAAATGTGACACACACACACATGTACTGGCCAATCTGCATTAATTAGCACAGCAGTGGATAAAGTATTAGGGCTGACCTACACGCATCTCAGATAAATGCCAGCTTTTTCACAAAATTGGTGTCAAAATGACTGCTAAGGTTTAATGAAAAAAACTAAATGCTCGGCTTGTGAAAAAAAATTCACTACAATCCCTCCCTCGGCCCTTTCAGGAATAAGACAGTTTAAGAGTAGCATTTCAGCTGAAGTCTGGGTGTAAATGACAACAATCTACATTAGTGCCACTGCTTCAGCTTCTGTATCAGCTACCACATGTACTAGGGCTGTGCAACAGAACCAAGTGCTTGAGTACCAACCACTCACATGAATGCCAAGAACCAGTTTTCAACTTCATTGGTGTGTGGCTGGGTACCCCAATGTCGCCATCGCATACTACTTTTGAAGCAATGAGAACATAAATGTTGTAGACGAATTTGCAGGGATTTTTTCCAGAATAAACCAGGCCATATGGAATGCTGAAATTGTACATTTCTTATTTCAATTAATAATATGAATCCGAGTAGTAAGCTGTAATCAGAATCTTGACGTACATTTACGGCTCACTGGTAACCTATTATGTAATTTATATGGACTGGTATGAATACCTGTAAAGACCCAGAAACTGGAGCCTTCTCATCATCTTGTAGACTTCAGTGTGGGGTGGATAGTATTCTGTGACCTCTGGCTTATGTTCTCGCGGTTTCTCATTCATTAGCTGTACAACTTTCATGGACTGAGAGGATGTTGGACGGAAGACATTGCCAAAAATACGGGCACTCAAGCGTGCCATGCGCCTTGCATAGAGAGATGACATCCTGTGGTTCTGCAGTTGGAATTAAATTTATACTAAATGAAACAAAAGTTAAATGACCACAGGTAAATTACTCAAACCATTCACCAAGAATGTACATGAAAGTATCAACGGTGCAGTAGGAAGGAGTGGTTTCAGGGGTTACATGTAAAATGCTATCTCATAAAAACAAAAAAATATGAAACAAAAAACATAACACAATTGGGATGAGAATGCAAATCATGGAAAAGGAAACACAACTTGGTTTAGGAACCCATAAAACTAACTCTAGACAGGCTAAATTTAGTCGGAATAGGAATTTACATGTATTGAGAAAACCAGTAAAACATACTGTACATGTAAGTATTTGTTTATAAATGTGCATGTTTATAAAACAGACTCAAGTCTGAGTTAAGTTGCCTTTTCATACACACGTCAACACTTGCACCAAGCATTGCGTATCCGTCAAAATCACTCCCAGGGCAATTTTGATGGCCAAACACAATGCAGATGTGTGTTTTGTTAATGGAGTTGAGTTTTGTGTCCACAAAAGTGAAATGCATGAACGCTTGCATCACTAAACACCACTATCTTCAATATGGGGCATCAAAACTCAGTTGCAACACTTTGGATAAACCAGTGAATGAAGTTGTCCTGTCTCATGCTTGTCCTGGATGAGATATCAGGAGCACATTGAATATTTGTGACCTGGTACATCATGATCAGGAATAAGTTTTTCGTACTGGCCAAGTAAAGACGGGATGTGGGTAAATGTTGAAAAAAATTGATGTGGTGGCTTCTGTATGTTTTGGAAGCGTATGTATAAAAGGTTACTCAAGTTTGGGTACCACACTTTTGTTATCATTTGCAAGTACCGTTGACCATTCACATTCCGTTTGAAAAAGAATGGTCCGGTAAGGACACCATTACCACACAGTTCTATCCAACCAGTGACCTTCTCACGACTCATGTTAAAATTTGGTGGCTGCCCCTTTGGTGCGTATTCAACATTGTTGCAGGTGTGATCTTCTCCATTCATCCTACATGCTGCCTCATCACCAATTGTCAGCCATTCAAGACACCTTTTATTAGACAGCGTTCCAGTAGCTATTGAGCAAACTCCTGGCTCCTCCCGAGGTCTCCTGGCAAAATATGGCAGCACGTGCATTCAGTATGGATGGAACTGCAGGTCTAACCACATTACGCGGTTTAACGAAGACAGGGACAGTTCAAGTCCATCCCTCCTGCAACTGGTTCCCCTTGGCTGTTCAACAAGTCACTGTTAAACTGCAGCAACGTTTCAGCAATTCACACTGTATGCCTCCCAAATGACCCTCATTCAAATCAAGGCTTGTCCCATGTTCTCAGTAATTGTGCATATTTTCCCATATGGTCGACTTTGCCATGGGATCCCTATCAGGGAGAGCTTCCCTAAATGCAGCTTGGGTGGCTTGAAAGTTCTTAGTTTCAGGAAATTTCATCATGACAAACACTCTTTGCTACATGTAAGTTGCACCATGTTGCAGTCTTGCTGTCCTGCTTTGAACACTTTTCACCACTGCACTGGCCTACATGTACCTCGGGCCTCGTCAACACATTTAAACCACATTATTACATGACTTGAAAGGGACAGAAGGCAATCTTCCCGAATAGAAATGACTTAGCCAGCTTTTGTTGTCACTTTCAACCAGGACAAGTATGAGAGAGGACCTCATTCACTGGTTTATCCAAAGTGTTACAACTGAATTTTGATGTCCCATTTTGAAGACAATGGTGTTCAGTCATGTTAGTGATGCATGACAGGAGGGATGCCATCAAGGTACATGTATCATTAGAAATCACACTACTTATAGTTAACAGGCATCCTTGGATTATAATTTTTTCTGGGACACCCTGTACATTACTGTCTATAATACAAACAAGATTTGGGCCCAATTTCATGGCACTGCTTCCTGTGGTATTCTGCGCTTATGAGGCACTGTTGGCACAGGATTTATGGCATGGGCTCCGTAAGAGATGATTCTAAGCATAAAAGGCTATCACAGAAATTTTATGCTTAATGGCTTTGTAAGTGAAGTTATTGTACCTGAAATAATTCACAGCAAACTTGAAAATACCGGTACATAATACACACTGAAGACATAAACACCAAATAATTTATTTGCTCGCTTCTGCTGCACTGAATCAGGATACAGGAAGATAGTTTCCTTTCCAGGGGTTACTATTGGAAATAAAGTAACCATTGGGGATGAGATTGGTAGTTAAAGGCTCATAGAAGGGTATTTGCCATTAAGGATACACAAAACCTGGACAAACTTAAAATCAACTGAAAACGAAACAAAAATTGCAACATTTTTGTGCTTTCAAACAAAGTTTTAAATTTTCAATTAATTTGGTAATTTTTACTACAAAAATCAGTTGATTTAAATCACAATTTTTAAATCACAATTTTAAATCAAGGAGATTTAAATTGGCCAACCCTGCCAAATACTGACACATGCTAATGCTGGGCATGATTGACCGAGCTCTTCTCCCTATCACTATTCTGCACAATAGAGGGATCCCTTTAGCGTCGATCTGTGCACTTCCGCATTTGAAAACGAGGCTGTATGTCAGCTTCAGTTTTTAATATGATCAGACGATTGAAATTAAGGAGTCAAGACACAAAATACATAAAGGTATGTTAAATTCAGACTTTTCAGACTGCAAATTTTTGTGGAAGAGTCTTTCAGGATGACTCGATATGTACATGTATTATCAAAAGAGAAACATAACAGCAATTTACCGCAAACTAATGCACCTGCAACAGTAGTGTATCTGTACAGTGGGCATGGTTTCAAATAAAATGGCGTCATACTTGCGAACTGGATACTGCATGTACATGTACTGTGTCGACTCTATGGGCATGCTCGGCGAAGTTCAAAACACAGAGCCTCAGTTTTCGATGCAGATATCTGCAGACAGCACTAATGTGAAATCCCTCTATTTGGTCGATCGATTCTCTAACTTTACTGACCATTTTTAAGATAATTTTCACAACCATCAGTTTGAAAAAAAGGCAACAGACCAATGACAGAATTATCAACAAATCATGCACTAAGATTGGCTGATCGCGCAAAGATAGAGTGATTGCTCAAGCCAGCCACTTGCACCCAACATATGCACAAGTTGGGCAAGTTTTGGTTGCCACGTCCCTTGTTTTGCCACCAATAGATGTACATGTAGGTGGTGAAATTAGGAACCCAGCGACTATTACATGGTCATGGTTGTTAGACCAACTCAAGTACTGTCTTTATATCATGGTTATTTGTGAAGTCCCTTTCATGGCACACTTTTACAGTTCCTTTGCCTTTCCTCATGCAGTGCTACCATCCATGTACTGTACCTCTTTCATGAAAAACTCCAATTTCATTCAGTTCAATACTGGTATTACATATGTGCTGCTGAACCTTTGTAAACAAATTTCAATATGAAGTCAAAAAATTATGGCATCAAGAAAATTGGGCACAAATTCAACTGAGTACATGTATTCCCTAACAAGGCGTACCTGAACAAATCTCTGAAAATCCCACATCAACATTTAAAAATATTTTAAAAGTTCATCAGCACTAGTAAGCAGGAGGTCGTGGGTTCGGGTCCCACCCGAGTAAGCTTGTGAGGTTTTTTCACAAGCTCTCGGACAAGCACTGAGCATACATGCTTATTAATATACGTTGGGTAAGGGCAAACCAACCTGTTATATGTAATGAACAGAAACAAATGTTCCTTTTATAACAGAAAATAATTCAGTACAGTTATCCCATGAATACATAAAAGACACAGTCTGTGTCTTTTATTTCTCCATGGCTATCTAGATATTAACCCTAACCGCAAAGCATATTGTTTGGCTTACAGTACTCAGTACTACAAAATACCAAGTAATAGCCTGAGCCTGAAGAACCTAGTGCTCCAAATTACTACTTCTGGCTAGGTTACTTCCATTGTTACTCGTACAGAGAACAATAAAGCCATACATACATAGTGCCAGAGCACTGTGTGGTACATGTACATTGTCTTTTCTATTGTATTTTATGGCTTCAGAGAACAATACAGTCATGTCCTCTTACAAGCCGCTGCACTGATTACTACATTTTACAACAAGTAGTAGATTGTAGTATTATGTAGGGTTAATCCTCAAGGACATACATGTACATGGACACCACCACATGTTGCACTCACTTCCGGTCTTGCTATTTAGTATTTAGCCTCATGAAGCATCACACACGCAAGTAAGTGTCAACAATGTCATGAGTGTTACTAATTTTAAAATACCCTCTAAAGATTTGAGCATGAATTTATAATATTTGTGACCCAGTACATTGTAACCAGGAATAAGTTGCTGAGGCCGTTTTACTTAATGGCCGAGTAAGGTGGGGATGTAAGTAAATGTTCAAAAATCGATGTGGCGACTTCTTATTATTATTAAATGAATTTATTAAGCGCAAATTCTATTCAAAAACATTCAAATGAGCTGTACAACCAATAACAGAAAAATAAACATGTGTAATGTAAAATTTCATCAGAATTCAAAAGACACAAAATAACTAAAAACATTAGTTTACGATTACACACAGATATTAAAACAAAATAAATTAATTACACAGATACAGCAGGACATTAAAGCCGTCACAGACAGACAGAAGAGTGATAACCAATAAAATTCGTTTAAATACTGACAAAAACACATCACAGCTCAAAAGTGATCCTAAACAGGTGAGCTTTTAGCAGTGCCTTAAAATGGTCTAAACCTGTGGCATTTCACACCTGAACTGGGAGTTGATTCCACAGATAAGGGGCAGCATGCAAAAAGGACTCATCACCGAGTCAGGTCCTATAACTTGTACTACGAATGGATGGAATACCGTTACTCTGGTCAGAACTGCGAAGACAGAAGCGAGACTCAGTACAAACAGTGATGAGCTGTGACAAGTATTCAGGACAGTCACCATGGAGTGTTTTGACGACCAGAAGTATGATTTTGAAAACAATTCTTGACTTACATGTACAATGTAACTAGGAGACCAGGCTGAAATTGGCACGAAATTTGGGCCGGCTTTTTTGGCTGGCCTAATTTTCGGCTGCACGCTATTTTTACGGCTGCAAGCAACCCTTCACATAACCGGCTAAAATTCTACGGAGGCCGATCACGGCATAGCAGAAAGAGCCCTTAAACGTCCATAAAAAATTACAGGATAAAACAATGTTTAAATGAATCCTTCGCTGGAATGTAACTTAGCTATGAAACAACGTGACCAACTGAGAATTTTTTTCACCAACAGGAAAAACAGACCGTAATGTGTACGAAAACACACTAAGCCTTCGTGGAAAATGGATGAGGGCGCTAATACAGACAATGATGAACCCAAAATAATACCTTCGCGAACCGAATCGCAAAGTTGTATACTGTCAATTTTTCTTCTATTAAGGAAGTTGTTGGCACATGAGCTCAGAAGTTTGTAAAGACGCATGGAATTTAGAAGCAGGAAAATAAAAGAGTGCCGGAATTTACAAAGTGTGAAACACGAAAAGGCAAAAATCGAAATCGCTTTATAATTTTGATTTCAGGACTCAACGCATCCGATTAGGAACAAAAACGGGAATGTAGATTTCTGGGCTGATGTTTGTTTTCAAACGATTTTCTACCATCCTAGATTGCAAAAAAGTATGCTTTTCTCTTCAGGAATGAGTGTAAGGGGACCCCCGGGCACACGTAATTAGCGCCCCGAATAATTCGGCCAACAGGCTGTCTCAGCCCAATTGATTTCAGGAGTGGAACGCACCCGATTAGGAAGAAAGACGGGGAAAATCGGTTTTTGGGCCGATGTCCGTTTTCAAACGATTTTTTACCGTCTTAGATTTCAAAAAAGTGTAGTTTTCTCTTCAGGAATGTGTAAGGGGGACCCCTGGGCACACTTAATTAGCGCCCCGAATGATTCGGCCTATAGGCGAGTGCGTCACGTTCAACTGCGTTGACTCTTGAAACCAATTGGGCTGAGACAGCCTGTTGGCCGAATCATTCGGGGCGCGGATTAAGTGCGCCCAGGGGCCCCCCATACACATTCTTGAAGAGAAAAGCATACTTTTTTTGCAATCAAGGATGGTACAAAATCGTTTGAAAACAAACATCAGCCCAGAAATCTACATTCCTGTTTTTGTTCCTAATCAGTGCCTTGACTCCTGAAATCAATATCATAGAGAGATTTCGATTTTTGTGTTTTCATGTTTCACACTTTCTAAATAGTTTCTGGCACTCTTTTATATTTCTGCGATTAAATTCCATGCGTCTTTAGAAATCAGCGAGTTCATGTGCCTCCAACTTCCTTAATGGAAGAGAAATTGACAGTATACAAATTGCGAATCGGTTCGCGGAGGCATTTATTTTTTTAATGGGCCATCATTGTCTGTACTAGCGCCCTCATCCATTTTGCACGAAGGCATAGTGTTTTTTCGTACACATTCCGTCTGTGTTTCCTGTTGGTAAAAAAATTCTCAATTGTTCACGTTGTTTCATAGTTAAGATACATTCCAGCGAAGGATTTATTGAAAAATTGCTTTTTTTCTGTAATTTGTTTGTGGACGTTTATGGGCTCTTTCTGCTATGCCGTGATCGGCCTCCGTAGAATTTCTACCCGGTTACGTGAATGGTTGCTCGTAGCCGTAAAAATAGCGTGCAGCCGAAAATCAGGCCAGTCGAAAATCAGGCCCGAAGTTCTTGCCTATTTCAGCCTGGTTCGTCCATGGGCACGGATGACGATGAGCTGTTGTCTTAGAAATCGACCAAGAATGTATGTTTAGCTCATGTTCCAGGAATTTCCAGGGAAATAAAACCATGTTCGGAGAAAACGTGGTCCAGTTTCTTGAAATTTGTGCCCTTTTGGAAAGATCTTATTGGAAACCAGGCCGATGTTGCGAACGCGTTTGCCCGTACGCATGCCAACTGCACGGACTACACCAGTGCAATGCCAGATCGTGGTGGATTTTCCCCCTGCATGCTACCGATATTTTACTGATTTATCGAAAGTACGACGAGCTGAGGCTTCAAAACAGAGACGGCAGTTAGCCAATGAATCTTCTCTATCGACAGGTGAGTTTGAAGTAGGCCTGTGATGCTTCTTATCATATTTATGCTATCCAGTCGCTGGCCATTAACGCTATAAAAGTAACAGTACTGCTCGGGCCCGCATAAAACATGTATGATGTACGTTGTAGGCCTTACGTAAAATTTCTGATTGGTACAACTGAATACGCCCAGAGCTGCCAACCCTTCCGGATTTACTACATTCCTTCCTGGAGTCAGGCATCATCACACAATAGATTCAAAGGTATGTGAGCTAGCAGCCTTTGGAGCACTGCAAAGTGTCAGTTAATGAAAGTTGGAGCACACCACAGTACATGTCGCTCCTTTATTATATGCAAAAAAAGATGGTGGTCTTGTAATGCATTCCACCTCACAATACAACTTTCTTACTAAATGCAAACAAATTGGTGTCAATGCGCATCTTTTGCTGCCTTTTTTATTTGTAAACAAAGCTCTTGTGTATTGTTCTTGTTTTGTTCATGGCCCTTTTTTCAGATTTTCCCCAGTGTTCAACTACAAGAACATCCACCCTTACAGACACAACCAAGACATCAGACTCAAGACTGTTGCTCTCAGGCTCGATCATTGCAAAACAGCCATTGGCAGCTTCTCACATCCTCCTGGAAATCTGTATCATATGTGGAAAAACCAAGTCTTGCAGGGATTCTTGGGGGAGAAAACAGAAAGAGCCGTTGGTCCTCTGTGAGCAGGTTGATGGTGGCAAACTATTGAGAGCTGCAAGAGACAAGAATGCAAGGCAAATCTTGATTCAAATTGAAGACAGGGACTGCGTATCATTGGAAGTTAGATATCACCGCAGTTGCTTCAGAGCCTTCACCGTCTATCTCACAAGAAAAGAAGCACCTGTTGAAAAGGAGCAGTTGTATGCTAAGTCATTTGATGTGTTCTGTAATAACACCATAGAACAGAAGGTCATAAAGGACAAGAATATTTACCGGCTAACAGCACTTAGGATGAGCCACCTGTGAAACGAATGAATGTGCAGCTGGAGAGACCAAGAGAGATCAGTATGCAACAGCCTTAGATCTGTGGAAGGAAATTATGAATGCTAATAGTACTGCTCCATGGCCACCAACATCAGCAGACCTCAACCTAAATACTTCACGACGAGTTGTGCCAGTAAAACTGTACAACTTCATTGCTTGGCTTGTTGGTGCATCTATAGAGCCGGAAGAAGAAGAGCATGTGAAGACAGGCAACGGTGAAGACCGCAGAATCTTAGCCATTGCACATTAATATTACACACAAGCCTAGCGCATGCATTAGCATGAATGAGTGTTTCAGTATTGGCTCCTGTTAAGTACTTCCTAATAGATCTAATGTTATGCAGGAAGTAGAATGCAGACTTACATGTTTTAACCACATGATCACTCATGGACAAGTTAACATCAAACCATGCCCCCAAATTCCGTGCAAGAGTAGCAGGTCTTACTAGAGATTGTCCAACCTGAACCTCATCAATCTTAACTTTAGCTAGTTGCTGACGAGTACCAATGACCAAGAATTCTGAATTTGCTGTCATTAAGGAACAGGCCACTTGCTGACATCCAAGAAAGTAAATCCTTTATACATGATTCCATAACAGATAAAGCTGACACTTGATTTCTAGCTACACAAGGTGAAAATGAAATATAAAGCTGTGTGTCATCCGCGTAACAATAGACCTGAAGATTATGGGATTTTACAATGTCAAACAGTTCATTTATAGATAAAATAAATAGCAAGGGGCCCAAACAGGAACCTTGTGGAACACCCCATACAAGGTCATGCTTATCCGACAGTGTGTTAATTAATACATGCTGAGATCTCACAGACAAGTATGACTTTAACCATTCAAGAACAATGTCGTCAACTCCGAACTTCTTTCTCAGAATGCTCAAGAGAACACTGTGATCAAGTGTGTCAAAAGCAGAGCTTAAATCAAGCAAAACAAGTAAAGTAACCTGTTTATTGTTCATAGCCAGTAGTAAGTCTTTTTTTACCCTCAGTAATGCAGTTTCAGTACTATGAAACTTCCGATATGCTTACTGAAATGTAGGGAACAGATTATGCAAAGTAAGATACAATTGCAACTGATCACAAACAATTTTCTTAAGTATCTTCGAGATAAACTCCTTTATATTTTGAAGTGTATGTATGAAAGGTTACCATCAACACACTTAAAATGTATACCATTCGAAATGTTATGAAATTCTCTTTCTGGCCCTGTACGTATCTCAAATGTCAATTTGCGACTTGCTTGTATTCCTGATTTCAATGTACCGGATCACATTTTTGAGACTCCAACAACTGCCACAATGAAAAGAAATACATGTAGCAAATTTGCTTCCAGATTCTTACAGCTGGTAGTGTGAAGTTAGTTACTTATTTCTCGTTCGACATTCAGTGTTGAACAAGTAACTGTTTAATATTCAGTGCTGAAAACATTCAGTGAGCGTTAAGGATGCACATCCCTAGAAACGATGGAGTGCAAAAGAGACAAAAAATCAAACTGTGTCACCTACATTTGAGAGCTTGTTTGACCCCAAAAATGTGGGAATTGTAAATTTTGCCCCCCCTAGTTAGTTTTACTAAAAGGTCGGTCCTGAAAAAGAGTATTTACTCAGGCATCGTACCCTGAAGGTATTGTAATGAATATGCATAGTTAAACCAGTCACGCGAGTCCATCATGAATTCACGTGCAGCTGCCCAACTGCTGCCCATACTTGCAGGCAGTCTTGCATGCAGTGCCAACCAGTGAGATTATCTTGTACTTCTTTCCATGTGTGACGGGTGTGACGGTTAACAAATATATCCACTTGACAAGCTTGTTATGATCAGGCGAACATTAACAGCACAAAGAGCACGGTTTAATCTGTCCAAAACAAATATGCAAAAATTGACTTTAAACAGTTGGAAATTATAAGGATAAATCAACAACAATTTTGTTCATAATTGAAGTTAAGCAATCATAACTAATCACACAGTATCTGGCAATTAACAGGATCGATGACATTAACCTTGATCCACATATACATTTTACACTGCACGTATTAAACCTAAAGTGACATGTAATCGACCCCAATACACATTGTAAATTGTCCCAATTATGTTACTTGTTCATGTGTTTTTTCCCAAAATAAATGCCTTAAACATATCCCACAACCCAGAGAATGTCTATAATAACCAAATAAAGGAATTACAAATGACAAGTTATGCATATTTCACTTACGACTTTGGGATGACGTGGTAACGAAACACGAAATATGGCGACTGCAAAGCGTGACCGGGAAGTTCCTTCTAATCTGAGAAAAATAGCAGACCAGGTTTCACGGGTTAATATCTAGTCATTTCCGAAGTTCTAGATTACAGTACAATTGTAACAGCGCCCTCTATCATTGAAATCTAACAAACAATAAATTTACCTATAAAGGAGCATTCTGACTTAACACCATGTGACTGCTGTTGCAAGGCTCACTTAACTGCCGTATCACACTAATACTGCTGTCCCGTTGACTGTACTACACCTACATGTATTTGGGTTAGGCCTTCCTTTTGAGGGGATTGTCAATTTGTCAAACTATGTCATTGTCTTATCTAGTTTGGCGACTCTGAAAGCTTAAATCTAGGCCTACTGGCGTAATTCTTCCTCCTCTCGCTCTTTGCACGCTGCTGCCATGGGCATGGCAGAGCTTCAATCTGGCAGCTTTACACACTCAATTAGAGCTGTTTTGTTAGATAGTTATTTTGGGCGTGCTGCATTAGTTCTTATTCCATGCGACTGGACAATAGTTCAAAAAGCTGCACCGACACGATTCCGACGTGACTGTATAAGCTGCCAGTTCGAGGCTCTGCACGCTAGTATGGTGGCAGCGTGCTAAGAGCGAATGTACAAACTGACGAATGCCGAAAAACTCCATGCCCTGGGTTGCCTTTGTGGGAGAGAGTTGTGTGTAGTCCTACATAATACTTGGTTCCTATACACTGCTACATCAAAAACTCAAAAGTCACTACTCTGTCACACTCCACGTGACTTAGAGCCGACACTAGCTCTATTGAGTGGAGCCATAGTAACAGTATATTCCTCTTTTTCGAATTTTAGACGGGATCCGTCACACTAAATACTGTCAACTAGCAACAGACCATCCACACACCATCAAAACACGTTCAAAATCAAAGAAGGCGCACTCGACTGTAAAGTGTTTGCTAAAAGGATGTTTTTGGCTAAACCTCGACAGGTTAGACTCGGGAAAGTTGCCATTTTAATTTGGCTGAATCGCCTCCTTCGAACCAGCTCAGAAATAAGCAGCCATGTTGCCTCTGGGGCAACCGGGACCATACCATTACGCTAGAGGGCTGGTGACATCATATCCATTCATTCATTGCTGATTTACATGTATTATTAAAAGCAGTCAAAGGGTGAATTGCTGAGATTTTTACAATTAGACATTAAAATACAAGAATTACAATATTAACACAGGGTTAAATTATCGCACACAGCCAAAAAAAGACACTCCGATCAACAGAGGTGGGCACGTGCACAACCCATCCGGGACTCACGGCCGGAAAGCGGTCATTGGCACACAGTAGAGACCCACAAAAACATTACAGAGTTGTTTTAAATAAAGGCAAGAGTGTAAGATAGGGTTAATTACAATTATTTAAAAGTTAAGTAAAATAAGGTATGGGATTTTTGTTAAATCATTCTGTTCTACAACGATGTGCATATGATTGTGAGCATTGTTCTGAGTTTCGTAGTTGATAAGCACTCGTAACAGCAAAGGGGAGGTGCTTTTCAACTGAGAGTTGGGTATTTTTGCAATTGACATGCACAGTTTCTGTCCACGTTCCTGCAATGTATCTAGCTCAAGCGTTTGGAGAGCGTTTCTGTAAGAGTCATATTCCAAACCAAGTACATGCCCGCTTCTGTACCCGCTCTAGGTCCTGGGCAATGTTTGTCAGTGATTTCACTGGTCCAAACGGGCACTGCGTATTGTACAACAGGGTGCACAAATGAAACGAAAACAGTAACCAAATCTTTGGTGATGAGGTGAAAGTGCTTCAATTTACGCACCATGAAAGGTCGTGAATTACCGCGTCTGATCATTGAGTAAACTTGTGTATCCCATTTAAGATCTGATTAGATGAATACGCCTAACAATTTAACTATGTTGCTGTGTTTGATGGTGACATCCTTCAGGCATAGTAAACTTAGCGCTGATCTGACTCGTGAAAAACAGACGTCCAAAATCTGACACTTAGATGGGTTTAACTGCATCTTATTTCTGATAGACCAGTCATGTACATGTAAGTCAGGACCTTAGGGAGGTTGGATCTTGCATTCACAGCCCGTGTTTCTGCCAAGGTCAGATCATCTACGTATTTGAAATGTTGAAGACTGGTCCCTATATTGGCCTCATTAAAGCTACATGTACATGTAATATCATTAACAGTGGCTAAAAAAAACTACAGGTGCCAATTTAGTACCCTGTGGAACACCAGCACAAACATGTGACCAATCCGAATAGGAATGACCATACCTCACACGATAGACACGATCAGACAGAAAGTCAGCAACCCAAGCTCTACCGTACAATAGAGGAGGAAACCCCCATGTTCAAAAACTTGGTGATAGCTGTGGTGTGGCCGACTCGATCGAATGCCTTAGAAAAAGTTGTGGATATTGCGACCACCTCTAGTACCGCGGCGCTGTTTACAAATATTCCACAGTTTTATCCGTTGAAATATGTTTGGATGTAGTCTAAAATTGCTGCGATCCATGCTTCGCCGAAGGGTAAAAAGGTTGATCCCTGGAATAAATCAGTCTTGGTATTTGTGAGTTTTCAGTGTTTTGAAGTAAGGAGTGACCATCAAATGCAACGCTTGTGGGACAGGGATTCAGTTGAACATTCATAAAAATAGTTATTGTAAATAGTTATATGATAAAGAAACAACGCTTTTTCCGTTTAAGTTACTATATTTAATTTTTTCTTAAGATTAAATTGTCCCTTTTTGTATTTTGACAATAATTGTGTAAAATAAAATCTATGTTGTTTTTACTATATTGATTTTTACTTCGTATAAAGTATTTTAAAGAGGAGGGGTCATGTAGGGTTAAACTGACGTTATATGATAGTTTTCATCCGTCCCATGTACAATAAGTTGGATTAACCTCTCTTTTATGTCATTAAATCGGCAAAATTTGACATTTTATGTGTATTTTTTTAGTCTCCGCCTGGGCTCTTCGCAAAAACTTATAAAAATCGGTCAATGAGGGCAGCAGACCAATCTTGGCAAATAATGTGTTGTCATTGGATATACTCGATTTTCCAGACGGGAATGCATATCTCTGGCAAGAAAGTTGATCGGTCCGCGCAAGAACAATAATCTCTGTCTGGCGCGTAAGTAGTAGGGTTTGGACAGTTCTGGAGCACCTCCCCTTTCACCCCCTTTCACCCTCTTTCCATCACCCGCACCGGGATTTCCCACTTCACTCATTTTGACCTTTTGGCCCCGGCGCACTTTTTGTCAGCAACTGGCGACGTGCGCTGGCCTGCACAGACTCTCGCACAAACAACCTAGACCTTTGGCCCCGCGTCACCGCCCAAAGACACCTGCCAACACGACATATTTGAAATGGACGAAAGATATGTATGCCGATATTGTGGTCCAATTTTGGGTGGGTTCCTTCATATACCCCTGAAGCGATGGTAGATAGATACTACAATAATCTCGTTTGGGAAAAAAACCCTCCACAAAAATCAGAGAAGACTTTGAGAGAACTTAATATTGAATTACCCAGTGATCAATCGCGTTGCATAGAATATGTGTTAAATCGAGTTTTAGATGGTAGGCGAGCAGACGTTTAAATTAGAAAATCAAATCGACAATTTAAAAGGCGATAAAAAAAATAAAAGTCAGAAAAGTAAGCTTTCGCTCCGATTACTTTAACATAACAAAATCCACCGAAATCGAATGGCAAACTCAAATAGAAGGAAGCCCCACAGAAAGAGCTGACTCACCGGTATCTGATATTAACACGGACATTATAGAAACACTTGACCTGATAGTACCGTTTTCAGAATTGCAGATGGATACTTTGGTTCTGTTTTACGACGTAATAAGAGACTACATTGGAGCTTACGAAGCGGATACTATAGAAGAATTCAGTGTCTCAATTAGTCAAAAAATAAATGACCTTGAGAATCAAATCAGAATGTTAACGAATAAACGTTAGGGATCAGACAAAGAGACAGAAAACGCGTTAATTTATTTAATATTTTTAAATCGAGGTCAAGTTGATACTTCCAAAGAAGCTCGCCGCATCGCTTTAGAATTTATTCAAGAGGGATTTTTAGGCGACGACAACGAAGAAAGAACGAGAACGTCCGAGCGGGTCAAACGGAACCCAGACCTACTCTTTCAGTCACGGCTTCTGGTTCAAACGCCCCGGTGATGCATCGATTGCACAAGAGAGAAACACGGACGGATTTTTTACGTGGTCAAGGTTCTCGAGCACTACCCAAGGGTAAAAAAGGAACCTTGGCAATACAACCCGGGTTTTACAACGTGGATTGGTTTGACTTTTTATTAAATGTCATTCTGGGTGTGAGTTTTAAAGTTCACGAAAAGTCTAAGAGGGTGACTTTGTCTATTACCAACCCCTGCCTTAAATTGCGGCTAAATGAACAACTAGCTAATTTATTAGATCTGCCAAAGGTTAAACTTCTACCCCTCGTCATTTATAAAGGCAAGTATGATTTAAACCCCCATGAAATTTGTGTTTGTACATTGCGCCCAGTTGAATACCGGTATTAACTTTTATAACGGTAAATCTTCGGATACGTTGAGCGTTTTAGATACCAATTATAAAGATAAAATACCCAAACAGTTAATTGACAGAAACATCAGTGAATTGACTTTCTCCTTAAAAACAAGCAAGGAGAACTAGTAGACAACAAAGGCGCTGAAATTTTAATCGAGTTAGACATTTTTTAAAACGCGTATATGATAAAAAGATGACTACCAACATTTACCCAGATTTAACTTTAAACTCGGTTGAACAATCAGAAACCAAAGTCTACAGACTCAGAAAGATCGAAGAAATCAAATCTCAAATCAAAGAGAACGCGACGCACGGGAAACTAGCTGCAAGAAGATCAGTCGGGTACTCACCGCACTCCGTTACGTGGAGTACGGAGTAGAAGTGTTGGGCGCGACCTCTGCAGCCGTCGGCATTTCCGCAATTTTAGGCGTCGCTCCCCGGCCCGTCGGACTTGTAATGGAAGGCATCGCTATCGGTGCGTTTAGTGCCTACGTAGAGCTAAAGTACGCCACTCGCCAGTTAAATCATAAAACAAAAAAGCACGACGAAATACGCGTACTTGCCGATGCTAAATCAAACACGATCGAGGAAAACGTATCTCACGCGATTGAAGACGATGATATATCGCAAGAGGAATTTGTGTTGATTTTATCCGAACTTAAACAGTTTAAGGAAATGAAGGAAAGATCAGGTCAAATACGTCTACAAAATTGCAAGCGAGCGAGCAGTAAAAAAGAGTTCGAATGGCAAGTAAATGAGAGAGCGTTACGAAAGTAACGACGGGCGAAGCGGTCAATCGTTGGACAACCAAGATAATTTCATTTTATCAAAATTAATTTAATTTTGCGGTCTATTGCGCAACGACGGCCTGCGGCATGGGTTTTGATTTACTGTCTGACCCCAATCCATACGTGTCGGCTTTATTTAATTTCCACGTATATTATACCGTACGAAAAATATTTTGCGACTGCGTAATGCCCATTCCGCGCGACGACGTATTTGACCCGTTACACGATAATTACGATCATCGGAATTTTACAGACACGTGTCTTTTATACGGAGTCGATCCACGTAAATCGTATAAACAAACTTGCGATACATTGTAAAATGGGCTTGGGGCTGCTTTTTATACACCGGGTAAAGGAACCGGTTTTGCCGGGTTAAGGCACAGACGAAATTGCAGCCTTTAGAAAATGCGCAGCAAGCTCTGTGGAATCACCGGCCAACAGAGAAAAACGAAAAATGGAGCAAAATACGGGAACCAAGTTAGTTCCGGATAAAAATTATAACAAATGCGACATGTACATAGTAAACCTCATCTCAAATTTGAGATGAGGTTAATTTTTTTGGCCCAAAATTACGTTTTTTGTACAAAAGTCAAAACTACATAACCGATCGCCAAAAATAAAGTCCACACGTGATCTGCTATCCATCCGACCGCTTTACTCACCACATTAAATATCCATTGTTTCTTCAAAATGTTCGTCAAATTTCACAATTGCCTTTTGATCCAATCAGTTACACCATCTTTACTTGGTGGTTCAGGAGGTTTGGGCGTCGGTTTAGGCGTAGGCTTTCCGGCAGCCCTGGCGCTAGCTACGATACTACTAACAATGGTACTTACGGCTAGTGAAAAAGCCGTCGAAATGCTTACGATCGTGACGCCTTGTTCTCTAAAAAACGTTCGAATCTTCTCAAGTTAAATCACCACCCATGACTGCTGTAATCGTTTCCTTAATGCAATTAATTTGACTCCTTAATTGATCGGTGTTTCTATCGATGACTTCTAATCTACCCCGTCTTTCGACTCGTAAGTCGTCTAATTGCTGTTGAAGTTCTGTACGTTCTCCTTCTGATACCGCTTCTTCTTTGACCGTGTGTAACGATTTATCTAAAGCGACGAGTTCTCTGTAATTTAACCCTTTAGTTTGAACGTCCACACCTCGTGTGAGGTCTTCTACGATGTCGCTCGCTAGATCTGCTTCTTGAGGCAGTTCTACTAATTCTATGCTCTCGGGGTGAAGTTCCGCGAGGTTTCCGAGACACCCGGTCGGCTTCTTCTTTTGTTTTACCAGAAACGTAGTTATGTAAGCCTAGGACGCGTCTTATGAAATCGGTATTTGT